>NW_027603350.1:0-16604 GCF_053455715.1 Rhinoraja longicauda
CTGAGGGAACTGCTGAGTTAGGGAGCTTTGACAGTTGTTGATAGAGCGCACCGCACCTTCGTGGCCAAGCCACCTCCGGGCCAGCCTCCGAGAGCGATGCTGGTGCGGTTGCACTACTACCAGACGAAGGAGAGGATTCTCCGCGCATTTCGTGAATGTAGTCAGCTGTTCTATCATGGGAAAAGGATCCACATATTTCCGGACTATTCTGCCGCACTTGCCCGACGCAGAGCGGAGTTTAAGGTCGTGAAAGCACAACTCCACCAGGCGGGTGTGAAGTTCGGTCTGGTTTACCCTGCGAAGTTACGGCTAACTTTCCAGGGGTCCACCCACACGTTCGACAGTCCCGAGGCTGCGCTCCTCTTCTGCCGGACTTCTATACAACCTGCGACGGAGCGACCGGGCGACAGAGAATGTAGTATCCTTTACAAACACTGATCACTGTATCTGGACTGTTTAATTTCAGGGAAACAGAACTCTAAGAGCTTTTTCTTTACTGACTTTCAGGGCTAGATAATTTTTTAAGTTCTGTAGTAATTTGTTGCAAACAGCTCAGTTGGTTGTCTCTATTTTACTCACACTCAGTGACATGTTTGTGATTTACCTCTGACCAACTGTTGTACCTGACTATGTTTACAGTCTATTAGAGTTATGGTTATCATATCATATCATCATATATATACAGCCGGAAACAGGCCTTTTCGGCCCTCCAAGTCCGTGCCGCCCAGCGATCCCCGTACATTAACACTATCCTACACACATTAGGGACAATTTTTACATTTACCCAGCCAATTAACCTACATACCTGCACGTCTTTGGAGTGTGGGAGGAAACCGAAGATCTCGGAGAAAACCCACGCAGGTCACGGGGAGAACGTACAAACTCCTTACAGTGCAGCACCCGTAGTCAGGATCGAACCTGAGTCTCCGGCGCTGCATTCGCTGTAAAGCAGCAACTCTACCGCTGCGCTACCGTGCCGTTAGATGTTAAGTTTGTTTTTGTTAATGGTTCAGTGGTGTTACTCAGTTAGTTTTATGACAGAGAACGTCTGTGTTTCTTTACACAAGCGTTTGTTGTGACAGGGGTTTGGGTTCAAGGTGCCTTAGTTGGGAAGGTACCAAGGGGTGTGGATAGGTGGGACGTAGGGGGTGGATGGGGTGGGGGGGGGGGGGGTTAGACTGGGAGCAGAGATATGGTTTTTCTTTTTTCTTTTTGTTTTGTGGGGGGTGTTTTTTTTTTGTTTGGTTTTTTTGTCCCTCCCCCCACGTGTGTGTGTATACCTAGGCTGCTTTATAGCGGCGGACACGGTTAAGTATTGTCTCTCCTATATTTCAAATGGCTGACTTAACTACGACTCAGAATAGTGTTCATTTTGTTTCCTGGAACGTCAAAGGTTTAAACAAGGCTACTAAATTAAACCGAATAATATCTCATGTGCAACATTTAAAAGTAGATATATGTTTTCTACAAGAGACACACTTATGTGCCTCAGATGTCTCAAGACTCAAAAGGGGATGGGTTGGACATTTATTTCATTCTAAGTTTAATTACAAAGCCAGGGGCACTGCAATTTTAATTAATAAAAATATTACTTTTGAACTACTGAGCTCTATTACTGACCCCAATGGACGTTATGTTATTGTATCAGGTGTCATCCAAAACACTCCCATAGTCCTTGCTTGCGTATACGGACCAAATTGGGATGATAGTCAGTTTATCTCTAAGTTATTTTCTACATTACCCGTTCGTGACAACAGTTTTTTAATTATAGGGGGGGTCTTTAATATGGTTCAAGATACAGCTCTTGATAGATCATCCACCAAGGACTATGTCCCTTCCAACTCTGCCAGGGTTTTGGCCTCTCATGCTGAGCAGCTCGGCCTAACCGACCCCTGGAGGTTCTTCTTTCCATCAGCCAAAGCATATTCTTTTTTTCTCATCCCCACCATACATACTCTCGGATAGATTTTTTTTTGTGGACGACAGACTTTTATCAAACCTTAAGTCATCTGAGTACCACAGCATTGTTATATCCGACCACGCCCCCACTTCTATGGAGATCAATTTATTAAAAAGCTATGTTCCATCGAGGCAGTGGCGCTTCAATTCCCCAATGCTGTCTGATAAGATATTCATGGACTATCTTACCTCTCAAATTGGATTTTATTTTGAAATTAACAAAACTCCTGATGTCTCCCAATCAATTCTATGGGAAGCTTTTAAGGCTTATTTAAGGGGTCAGATAATATCTTTTGTTTCATATGCCAAAAAGTCAGAGGCAAAGAAACTGTCTCAAATCTCTGAGGAAATTTTAAAATTAGACAATCAGTATGCGATATCCCCATCTCCTGCTCTGTACAATAGGCGCCTGCACCTCCAGACTGAGTTTGACATGTTATCAACAACCAAGGCTGAAACACTTTTGCTTAAGTCTACGCAATGTGTTTTTGAGATGGGGACAAAGCAAGTAAACTTGTAGCCTATCAAGCTCGTTCAGTTGCTGCCTCCAGGCTGATTACTAAAATTAAATCACCCACTGGTGCTATTCTGTCTGATACAAGAGATATAAACAAAGCCTTTGTAAACTATTATTCCGATCTTTACTCGTCTGAAAGCCCCCCAGATATCTGGGACCAGGATCACCCTCTTAACAGTATACGCTATCCTGTACTTGATGAAATGGTTTCCAGCAACCTCGGAAGACCGATTTCACTTCTTGAAATCCACGAAGCCATTAAAGCCATGCAAAATGGTAAATCCCCAGGGCCTGACAGATATACAGTGGAGTTTTACAAGACATTTTTTCGTCTTCTAGGCCCCGAACTACAAATTATGTACAATGAGTCGTTCCAGAAAGGCCAGTTGCCAGAGACATTGTCTCAAGCCTCTGTTTTCTTGTTGCTTAAGAAAGATAAGGACCCGCTTCTGTGTAGTAGCAGAAGACCAATTTCCCTTCTCAATGTGGACCAAAAGATCTTGGCCAAAGTCCTTTATAACCGTCTTCGACATGTGGTCCCAGATTTAATATCAACGGACCAAACAGGCTTTATCCAGGGGAGGCTCTCCTCTTTTAATACAAGGCGCCTGTTGGACATAGTTCATGCTCCAATTTCTGAACTCCCTGAAATTGTCCTCTCGTTGAACGCTGAGAAGGCCTTCGACAGGGTAGAGTGGACCTATCTTTTTTTTGTTCTTCAGAAAATGGGGATTAATGAAGATTTTATTTCATGGATTAAACTTTTATATTCAGCCCCTGTAGCTTCCGTTATCACTAATGACTTACACTCACCTTTCTTTCCCTTCAAACGAGGTACTAAACAAGGTTGTCCTCTATCAACGTTGTTATTCGCAATCGCCATAGAACCTCTGGCTATCTGGCTCCGTAGCGAGGTTAGGTTCGAAGGCATTGTCAGAGGGGGGGGGGGATCACCCACAAAGTGTCTTTGTACGCGGATGATCTACTTTTATTTATATCTAACCCCAACTCTTCCGTTTCAGTTATTATATCTATGCTTGAGCAGTTTGGTAGATTCTCCGGGTACAAACTGAACATTCAGAAAAGTGAGCTTTTTCCGATAAACCCCGCAGCCACAAGAATGCCTCACTCACTTTTCCCTTTTAAGCGCATGGATAGTGTGTTTAAATACCTTGGCATTGCATCACTAAATCCTTCTCCCATATTTTTAATGCAAATTTTCTCCCCTTACTAGAACGTTGTAAACAAGATTTTAACCGTTGGTCTATCATCATATCATATCATATCATATATATACAGCCGGAAACAGGCCTTTTCGGCCCACCAAGTCCGTGCCGCCCAGCGATCCCCGTACATTAACACTATCCTACACCCACTAGGGACAATTTTTACATTTACCCAGCCAATTAACCTACATACCTGTACGTCTTTGGAGTGTGGGAGGAAACCGAAGATCTCGGAGAAAACCCACGCAGGTCACGGGGAGAACGTACAAACTCCTTACAGTGCAGCACCCGTAGTCAGGATCGAACCTGAGTCTCCGGCGCTGCATTCGCTGTAAAGCAGCAACTCTACCGCTGCGCTACCGTGCCGCCCTTATCTACTCTGCCCTTATCACTGGCCGGTCGCATTAACCTAATTAAAATGGTTACTTTACCAACATTTTTATACCTTTTTCAACATATACCAATATTTATTAGGGGAAGCTTTTTTGTAAAATTGGACCAGACCATATCTTCCTTTTTATGGGGAAACAAACCACGGCGCATCAGGAAAGAGTATCTCCAGCGGTCCAAGTCAATGGGGGGGGGGGGGGGGGGGGGGGGGGGGATGGGCCTTCCAAATTTCCTTAAGTATTATTGGGCATGTAATATTCAGAAGCTTCTCTACTGGTCTAATCTGTAAAACACTCCTCTTTGGGCACAAATGGAGCTGTCTTCGTGCCAGTACTCTCTTTGCTCTTTAGTTTGTTCAGGTTTACCGCTTACCTCTATTGCCTGTTCTAAACCCACCGTTACGCACACTTTAAAGATCTGGATGCAATTCAGGAGACACTTTAGTCTTACAAGGCCATCCCTGTATTCTCCAATACATCGCAATTATTTGTTTAAACCATCATGTACTGATTTTACTTTTCAAACCTGGTTTGATAAGGGTATCAGAACTGTTAATGATCTGTATGGTGATGGGACCTTCTTATCATTTCCAGACCTGTCTGAACGGTTCAACTTGCCCCGATCACATCTATTTCGCTATCTTCAGGTCAGGCACTTCTTACAAAGGCAATTTCCAGAATTTCCAATTCAGCCCACTTACTCTGAAATTGATTCTATTCTTCTTTTGAATCCCTGAAATAGACTCCATTAGCCTGAATCTCTCCATAATCTTAAGGTAGCTTGGGAACAGGATTTGGGGTTTGGCATGACGGATCGGACATGGGAAACTGTGCTGGGACTTGTTCACACTTCCGCAATTTGTGCTAGACATAGTCTTATACAATGTAAAATTTTGCATCGCACGCATTACACTAACGCTAGACTAGCAAGAATATTTCCCGGCACGAGTGACGCATGTAACCGTTGTCGACAAACACCTGCCGACTTGATTCACATGTTTTGGACGTGCCCCCGCCTGTCTGAATTTTGAACGGGGATTTTTAAATCCTTTAGGGATATATCCGGTATAGATATTCTACCTAATCCTCTTACAGCTCTTTTTGGTGTCCCTTCCGGAACTAATACCCCCCGATATCTAAAAGTAATTATGTCTTTTACTTCTCTTTTGGCTAGACGTCTTATACTTCTTAATTGGAAGCATATATTGCCACCCACTCAAAATAGATGGATCAAGGAGGTGTTATATCACTTAAAGCTAGAGAAGATTAGATTCTCTCTCAAAGGTTTACAGGAAAGCTTTAAAGAAACATGGTTACCGTTTCTAAATTATGCAAAAACTTTAATGATTGTTTTAGAGAATGGGGATAAACCACAGTGCTGACTGCTTATATGTCCCTTCCTTGTCTGTAATCAAAATTTTTATTTTTTTTATTTTTTATTTTTTATTTTAATTTTTTAATTTTTTACCTTGTATTTGTTTTACTAATGTCAATGTTTATCTCTGCGTCTGGGATGGGGCGGGGGGTGGGGGTGGGGATGAATCTTTACGCGTATTGTTTGTTCATTGTTGAAATAATTGTAAAAACTAATAAACAGATTAAAAAAAAAAAATGTTGGGGGGTCAGTGTTTCAGATGCGTTGGGCGGCTGGGGGTCATGTTTGTGAGGGGCTGGGGTTCAGGTGTGTGCGGGGCTGTGGATCAGGTGAGTGGGGGGCTGGTGGTCAGCTATGTGGGGGAGGCTGGTGGTCCGGTTGGTTGGGGGCTCGGGTTCAGCTGTGTGGGGGGCTCAGTGTCATGTGTGTGGTGAATCAGGG
This sequence comes from Rhinoraja longicauda, assembly GCF_053455715.1. NCBI lineage: Eukaryota > Metazoa > Chordata > Chondrichthyes > Rajiformes > Arhynchobatidae > Rhinoraja > Rhinoraja longicauda. Next base: position 5,908 of record NW_027603350.1, read on the forward strand.
GGTCAGCTTTGTGCAGGGCTGCGGTTCAGGTGTGTGGGTGGGTTGAGGGTCAGGTTTGTGGGGGGCTGAGGTCATGTGTGTGGGGGCTGGAGTTCCGGCGTGTCGGAGGGGTGGGGGTCAGGGGTGTGGGGGGGTAGGGGGTCAGGTGTGTGGAGGGCTGAGGTCAGGCCTGTTGTTGGCAAGCGGTCTGGTGTGTGTGGTCGTAGAGGGTCAGGTGTGTGCAGGGGCTTGGAGTGAGGTGTTTGGGGGGGGGGCTGAGCGGGTCAGGTGTGTGCGGGGTTGTGGATCAGGTGTGTGTGGGGCTGGTGGTCAGCTATGTGTGGGGGGGCTGAGGGAGTCAGGTGTGTTGGGGGCTGGGGTTCAGCTGTGTGGGGGGTCTCAGGGTCATGTGTGTGGTGAATCAGGGGTCAGCTGTGTGCGGGGCTGGGGTTCAGATGTGTGGGTGGGGTGGGGGCCAGGTGTGTGGGGGGCTGAGGTCAGGTGTGTGGGGGTGGGGTTCAGCTATGTTGGGGGGGTGGCTGAGGGGGGCAGGTGTGTGGGGGGGGGGGGGTTGTGGATCAGGTGTGTGGGGAGCTGGAGTTCAGGTGTGTACGGGGGGCTGAGGGACAGGTGTCCGTGGGGCTGGGGACAGGTTGCTCAGATGTGTGGGGAGCAGTGGGCCAGGTGTGTGGTGGGCTGGTGTTCAGGTGTGTGCGGTGCTGGAGTTCAGTTGTTTGCGGGGCTGGGGTTCTAGTGTGTGGGAGGCTGGCGATCAGGTGCGTGAGTGGCCGGGTTTCAGGTGTGTAGGGGGGTTGAGGGTCTAGTGTCAGGGGGGCTGGGTGACAGGTTGTTCAGATGTGTGGGGAGCAGTGGGTCAGGTGTGTGGGGGGTTGAAGGGATCAGGTGTGTTGAGGGGTAGGTTGTCTGGGGGCGTGGTTCAAGCGTGTGGGGGGGCGGCCTGGGTTCACGCATGTGGGGCTCTGGGTGTCATGTGTATGTGGCTACTGATGTTTAGAAGTCAGGTGTGTGGGGACTGGGGTTCAGGTGTGTGAGGGCTGGGGTCACGTGTGAGTGGGGTGGCTGGTGTCAGGTGTATAGGGGCTGGGTTTCAGGTGTGGGGGGGCTGTGGGTCAGAGGGTCAGATGTGTGGGGTTCAGGGCATCTGGTGAGTGGGGGCTGGGGGTCAGGTACGCAGGGGGCTGGGTGTCAGGTGTGCGGGGGACTGGGGGTCAGGTATTTCGGGGACTGAGGGTGAGGTGTATGTGGGGCTTGGGGTCAGGTGCGTCTGCGCCCAGGATGAGGTGTTTCACACTAGGGCTTCAGAGATGTCCTCGTTCTTCAGGAAACGGGGCTTCCCCTCCTCCATTATAGATGAGGCTCTCACTAGTGTCTCTTCTACATTCCGCAGCTCCGCTTTTGCTCCTCCTCCCCCCACTCGCAACAAGGACAGAATCCCCCTCGTTCTCACCTTCCACCCCACCAGCCAGCGAATCCAACAAATCATCCACCAACATTTCCGTCACCTACAACGGGACCCCACCACTGGCCATATCTTCCCATCCAATGCCCTCTCTGCGTTCCGCAGAGACTCTTCCCTCCGTAACCCCCTCGTCCCTTCCTACCAAAACCACCCCAACCCCGGGCACTTTCCCCTGCAACCGCACGAGATGCAACACCTGTCCCTTTACCTCCCCCTCAACTCCATCCAAGGACCCAAACAGTCTTTCCAGGTGAGACAGAGGTTCACCTGCACCTCCTCCAACCTAATCTATTGTATCCGCTGCTCTAGATCAACTTATTTACATCGGCGAAACCAAGCGCAGGCTCGGCGAACGCTTCGCTGAACACCTGCGCTCGGTCCGCATTGACCAAACTGATCTCCCGGTGGCCGAGCACTTCAACTCCCCCTCCCATTCCCAGTCTGACCTTTCCGTCATGGGCCTCCTCCAGTGCCATAGTGAGGCCCGCCGGAAATTGGAGGAACAGCACCTCATATTTCGCCTGGGCAGTTTGCAGCCCAGTGGTATGAACATCGACTTCTCCAACTTTAGATAGTTCCTCTGTCCCTCTCTTCCCCTCCTCCTTCCCAGATCTCCCTCTATCTTCCTGTCTCCACCTATATCCTTCCTTTGTCCTGCCCCCCTGACATTGGTCTGAAGAATGGTCTCGACCCGAAACGTCACCCATTCCTTGTCTCCCGAGATGCTGCCTGACCTGCTGAGTTAATCCAGCATTTTGTGAATAAATACCTTCGGTGTGTGTGGGGGGCTGGATGTCAGGTGCGTTGGGGGCTGGGGGTCAGGTTTCTGGGGGGATGGGTGTCAGGTGTGTGTGCGGGGGCATTGGGTCAGTGGGTCAGGTGTGTGAGGGTTGTTGGCGCCAGGTGTGTGATGGGGCTTTGGGTCAAACGTTGGGGGGGGGGGGGGTCAGCGGGTCAGATGCGTTGTGCGGCTGGGGGTCATGTTTGTGCGGGGTTGTGGGTTATGTGTGGGGGTTTGGGTGTCAGGTGTGTGGGGAGCTAGTGGTCATGTGTGTGGGAGGCTGGGGTTCCGGTATGTTGGGGGCTGCGGTTCAGCTGTGTGCGGGGGCTCAGGGTCATGCGTGCGGTGGATCAGGGGGTCAGCTGTATGCGGGGCTGGGGTTCAGGTGTGTGGGTGGGGTGGGGGCCCAGGTGTGTGGGGGGGGCTGAGGTCATGTGTGTGGGGGCTGGGGTTCAGCTATGGGGGGGTGGCTGAGGGGGTCAGGTGTGTGGGGGGCTGGAGTTCAGGTGTGTCCGAGGGGTGGGGTTCGGAGAGGTGGGAGTCAGGGGTGTGGGAGGGTAGGGGGTCAGGTGTGTGGAGGGCTGAGGTCAGGTCTGTTGTTGGCAAGGGGTCAGGTGTGTGTGGTCCGAGGGGGTCAGGTGTGTGGAGTGGCTTGGATTGAGGTTTTTGCGGGGCTGAGCGGGTCAGGTGTGTGCGGGGCTGTCGATCAGGTGTGTGGGGGGTTGGTGGGGGGGCTGAGGTTGTCAGGTATGTTGGGGGCTGGGGTTCAGCTGTGTGGGGGGGCTCAGGGTCATGTGTGGGGTGAATCAGGTGGTCACCTGTGTGCGGGGAGTTCAGGTGTGTGGGGGGGCTGGAGGACACGTGTCCGGGGGGCTGTGTGACAAGTTGTTCAGGTGTGTGGGAAGCAGTGGGTCAGGTGTATGGGGGGCTGCTTGTTAGGTGTGTGGCGGGGACGTGGTTCAGGCGTGTGCGTGGGGCGTCTGGGGGCACGTGTGTGGGGGACTGGGTGTCTTGTGTGTGTGGTTGCTGGTGTTGAGAGGTCAGGTGTGTGGGGGCTGGGGGACAAGTATGCAGGGGGTTGGAAGCCAGGTGTGTGCGGGGCTGGGGTTCAGGTTTGTGGGGGGCTGGGTTTAAGGGGGTCAGATGTGTGAGGGGCTGGGTGTCAGGGGTCAGGTGATTGGGGCTGGGGGTCAAGTGTGCGGGGGGATGGGGGTCAGGTGTTTGGGGGTCTGGGGATCAGGTGTGTGCGGGACTGTTGGTCAGTGGGTCAGGTGTATGAGGGGTGTGGGGGCCAGGTGTGTGATTGGGTTTTGGGTCAAATGTTGGGTGGGTCAGTGGGTCGGATGAGTTGGGCGGCTGGGGGTCAGGTTTGCGGGCGGCTGGGAGTCAGGTGGTGTGAGGGTCTGGTGGTCTGCTGTGTATGGGGAGCTGGGGTCATGTGTGTGGGAGGCTGGTGGTCCGGTTTCTGGGGGACTGGGGTTCAGGTGTGTGTGGGGGGCTCAGTGTCAGGTGTGTGAAGAGTCAGGGGGTCAGCTGTGTTCGGGGCTGGGGTTCAAATGTGTGGTCGGGGTGGGGGTCAGTGTTGTGGGGGCTGAGGGGATCAGGTGTTTGGAGGGTAGAGGTCACGTGTGTTAGGGCAGTGGGTCAAGTGTGTGGGGGGCTGGGGTTCACGTGTGTGCGGGGCTGGAGTTCAGGTGTGTGGGGAGGCTGAGGGACATGTGTCCGGGGGGCTGGGTGATAAGTTGTTCAGGTGTGTGGGGTGCAGTGGGTCAAGTGTGTGGGTGGTTGAGGGGTTCAGGTGTGTGGGGGGCTGGTTGTCAGGTGTGTGGGGGCGTGGTTCAGGCGTGTGGGAGGGGGAGGCTGGGGGGCACGTGTGTGGGGCGCTGGGTGTCATGTGTGCGTGGCTACTGAGGTTTAGAGTTCAGGTGTGTGGGGACTGTGGTTCAGGTGTGTGGGCTCTGGGGTCACCTGTCTGGGGGGGGGGCTGGGGTAAGGTGTATGGGGGGCTGGGTTCCAGGCGTGGGGTCTGTGGGTCAGGGGGTCAGATGTGTGGGGGTCAGGGCTTCAGGTGAGTTGGGGCTGGGGTCGGGTACGCAGGGGGCTGGGGGTCAAGTGTGCGGGGGGTCTGGGGGTTAGGTATGTGGGGGACTGGAGCTGAGGTGTTTGTGGGGCTTGTGGTCAGGTGTGTGTGGGGGGCGGGCTCTCAGGTGCGTGGGGGGCTGGGGGTCAGGTTTGTGGTGGGATTGTGGCAGGTGTTTGTGCGGGGTCTGTGGGTCAGTGGGCCAGGCGTGTGAGGGGTGTGGGGGCCAGGTGTGTGATGGAGCTTTGGGTCAAATGTTGGTAGGGGTCAGTGGGTCAGATGTGTTGGGTAGCTGTGGGTTAGGTTTGTGAGGTGCTGGGGGTCACGTGTGTGGGGGTTAGGGGTCAGGTGTGTGTGGGGTACTGAGAGCCATGTGTGTGGGATGCTGGGGGCCCGGTTTCTATGGGGCTGGGGTTCGAATGTGTGGGGGACTCAGGGTCAGGTGTGTGGTGGTCAGGGGGTCAGCTGTGTGCGGGGCTTGGGTTCAGGTGTGTGGGAGGGGTGGGGGTCAGGTGTGTGGGGGGCTGAGGTCAGGTGTGTTTGGGCAGGGGTTGAGGTGTGTGGGGGCTGGGGTCAGCTATGTGGGGGGTGGCTGAGGGGGACAGGTGTATGGGAGGCAGGTGCTCAGGTGTGTCAGAGGGGTGGGGGTCAGGGTTGTGGGGGGTCGGGGGGTCAGGTGAATGGAGGGGTGAGATCAGGTCTTTTGTGGGCAAGGGGTCAGGTGTGTGTGTGGGGGGGGGGGCTGAGAGGGCAGGTGTGTGGGGGGTCTGGGAGTGAGGTGTGTGGGGGGGCTGAGTGGGTCAAGTGTGTGGGGGGCTGAGGTGGTCTGGTGTGTGGGGGGATGGGAGTAAGGTGTGTGGGGGCTGAGGGGGTCAGGTGTGCATCGGAGATGGAATAACTTGTGTGTTTGTGGGGCTGGGGTCAGGTGTATTGGGAGCTGGGGGTCAGGTGTGTGGGGGCTGCGGGCCAGGTATGCTGGGGGCTGGAGGTCAGGTGTGTGCGGTGTTCGGGTTCAGGTTTATGAGGGTCTGGTTGTCAGTTGTGTGGGGGCTGGGGGTCAGGACGTCAGGTTAGTGGGGGGCTGGGTGTCAAATGTGCGTGGGGTCTGGGGGGTCATGTATGTGGGGGACTGGAGGTGAGGTGTGTGTGGAGGTTGGTGTCAGGTATATGTGGGGGGAGAGCTGTAAGGTGCGTGGGGGACTGGGGGTCAGGTTTGTGGTGAGATGGGGTCAGTTGTGTGGGGGTCTGGGGACGAGGTGTGTGCGGGGGCTGTGGGTCAGAGGGTCAAGTGTGTAATGGGTTTGGGGCCAGGTGTATGATGGGGCTTTGGGTTAAATGTTGGGCGGGTCAGTGGGTCAGATGTGTTGGGCGGCTGGGTGTCAGGTTTGTGAGGGGCTGGGGGTCAGGTGTGTGCGCGGGGGCTGTGGGTCAGTGGGTCAGGTGCGTGGGGCCGTGGTGTCAGCAATGTGGAGGGGCTGAGGGGGTCAGGTGTGTGGGGGGCTGGTGTTCAGGTGTTTACGGGGTTGGAGTTCAGGAGTGTCGGAGGGGTGGGGGTCAGGGGTGTGGGGGGCTGAGGGGTTCAGGTGTGTGGAGGACTGAGGTCAGGTGTGTGGGGCGCTGGGAGTCAGGTGTGTGGAGGGCTGCGAATCAGGTGTGTGGGGTAGGGGCTCTGGGGTTCAGGTGTGCGGGGGCTGGGGTTCAGGTGTGTGCGGGGTTCTGGTTCAGGTATGTGTGGGGGGCTGTGGGACTGGTATCCGGGGAGCTGGGTTGCAAGTTGGTCAGGTGTGTGGGGGGCTGTGGGTCAGGTGTGTGGGGGCTGAGGGGTCAGGTGAGTGGGGGGGCTGGGCGTCAGGTGTGGAGGACTGGGGTCAGGTGTGTGGGGGTCTGGGTGTCAGATGTGCGGGGGGGCTGAGTGTCAAATCTGTCGGAGGGGTGCTGGGTTTCAGGAGTGTTTTGTAGCTCGGGGTCACGTGTGTAGGAGGCTGGGTGTCATATTTGTGTGGCTACATGGGATCAGGTGTCAGGTGTGTGGGAACTGGGGTTCAGGTGTGTGGGGGCTGTGTGTCACATGTGTGCGTGGGGGCTTGGGTCAGGTTTATGGGGGCGAGATGTCAGCTGTGTGGGGGGCTGGATTTCAGGTATGGGCGGGGTGGGGGACAGGCGTGTGGGACGGCTGGGTTCAGGGGTGTGCGGGGCTGGGGTTCAAGTGTGTCTGAGTGGTGGGTACAGGTGTGTGGGGGGCTGAGGGGGTCAGGTGTTTGGAGGGCCGACGTCAAGTTTGTTGGGGGCTGGGTGTCATGTGTGTGTGGCTACTGGGGATCAGAGGTCAGGTGTGTGGGGACTGGGGTTCAGGTGTGTGGGTGCTAGGTGTCACTTGTGTGTTGGGGGATGGGGTCAGGGATGCAGGGTGCTGGATGTCAGGTGTGTGCGGGGCTGGGGTTGAGGTATATGTTGGTGGCAGGGTATCAGGTTTGTGGCGGGGGTGTGGATCAGGTGTTTGGGGGGCTGGTGTTCAGATGTGTGCGGGGCTGGGTTTCAGGTGTGTGGGGAGCTGAGGCGGTCAGGTGTGTGTAGGGCTGTGGTCTGGTGAGTTGGTGGCAGGGTGTTAGCTTTTTGGGGGATGAGGGGGTCTGGTGTGTGGGAGACTGGTGGTCAGCTATGTGGGGGCGCTGAGTGGGTCAGGTGTGTGGGGGGCTGGGATTCAGGTGTATGCGGGGCTGGAGTTCAGGTGTGTCGGAGGGGTGGGGACAGGTGTGTGGGGGCTGAGGGGGTCAGGTGTGTGGAGGGCTAACGTCACATTTGTTGGGGGCTGGGTGTCATGTGTGTGTGGCTACTGGGGATCAGATGTCAGGTGTGTGGGGACTGGGGTTCAGGTGTGTGGGGGCTAGGTGTCACTTTTGTGTTGGGGATGGGGTCAGGTGTATGGGGGACTGGGGTCAGGTATGCAGTGGGCTGGAAGTCAGGTGTGTGCAGGGCTGGGTTTGAGGTGTATGTTGGTGGCAGGGGATCAGGTTTGTGGCGGGGGTGGGGGTCAGGGGGTCAGACATGTGGGGGTCAGGGAGTCAGGTGATTGGAGGGCTGGGGATCAAGTGTGTGGGGGACTGAGGGTCATGTATGTGGGGACTGGAGGTGAGGAGTGTGTGGGGGTTGTGGTCAGGTGTGTGGGGGGGGGCTGGCTGTCAGGTATATGGGGGGCAGGTGTCAGATGTCTGGGAGGCTGGGTGTTAGGTGAGTTGGGGTCTGGCGTGTGGGGAGGCTGCAGGTCAGTTATGTGCGGGGGCTGTGGGTCAGTGGGTCAGCTGCGTGGGGGGTGTGGGGGACAGGTGTATGATGGGGCATTGGGTCTAATTTTTGGGGTTCAGTGGGTCAGATGTTTTGGGCTGCTGGGGGTCAGGTATGTTTGGGGGGCTGTAGGGCCACGTGTGTGAGGGTCTGGTGGTCAGGTGTGTGGGAGGCCTGAGGTTCATTTGTGTGGGGGGCTGGTGTTCAGGTGTGTGCGGGGCTGGGGTTCAGGTATGTGGGGAGCTGAGGCGGTCAGGTGTGTGTAGGGCTGTGGTCTGGTGAGTTGGTGGCAGGGTGTTAGCTTTTTGGGGGCTGAGAGGGTCAGGTTTGTGGGGCTCTGGGAGACAGATGTGTGCGGGGCTGGGGTTCAGGTGTGTGGGGGGGGGGTTCAGGAGTGCGGGGGTAGCTCGAGGGCACGTGTGTGGGAGGCTGGGTGTCATGTGTGTCTGGCTACATGGGATCAGGGGTCAGGTGTGTGGGGACTGCGGTTCAGATGTGTGGGGGCTGTGGGTCACATGTGTGCGTGGGGGATGGGGTCAGGTGTATGGGGGGCTAGGTGTCAGCTGTGTGGGGGGCTGGATGTCAGGTATGGGCGGGGCTGGGGGACAGGCGTGTGGGACGGCTGGGTTCAGGTGTGTGCGGGGCAGGGGTTCAAGTGCGTTAGAGTGGTGGGGAACAGGTGTGTGGGGTGCTGAGGGGGTCAGATGTGTGGAGGGCTGACGTCACGTGTGTTGGGGGCAGGTGTTCAGGTGTGTGGGGGGCTGAGGGGTTCATGTGTGTGGGGCGCTGAGGGGGTCAGGTGTGTGGGAGGATATGGGTTCAGGTGTATTCGTGGCTGGAGATCAGGTGTGTCGGAGGGGTGGAGTTTAGGGTGTAGGGGGCTTTGGCGGTCAGGTGTGTGGGGGACTGTGGATCAGGTGTGTGGGGGCTGCGGGCCGGGTTTGCAGGGCGCTGGAGGACAGGAGTGTTGGGGTTCAGGTTTGTGGGGGTCTGGTTGTCAGTTGTGTGGGGGATGGGGGTCAGGAGGTCAAGTGTGTGCGGGGCTGGGGGTCAAGTGTGCGTGGGGACTGGGGGTCAGGTATGTGGGGGACTGGAGGTGAGGTATATGTGGAGGTTGGGGTCAGGTGTGTGTGGGGGGCTGGCTGTCAGGTGCGTGGGGGACTGGGGTTCAGGTTAGTAGGGGGATGGGGTCAGGTGTGTGGGGGTCTGTGGATCAGGTATGTGCGGGGATGTGGGTCTGTGGGTCAGGTGTGTGAGGGTTGTGGGAACCAGGTGTGTCATGCGTGTGTGGCTGCTGGGGATCAGAGGTCAGGTGTGTGGGGACTGGGGTTAAGGTGTTTGAGTGTTGAGGGGGTCAGGTGTTTGACGGGGCTGGCAGAGCTGTGTGGGGGCTAGGTGTCACTTGAGTGTTGGGGATGGGGTCAGGTGTATGGGAGAATGGGATCAGGTATGCAGGGGGCTAGAAGTCAGGTGTGTGCGGGGCTGGGGTTGCGGTGTATGTTGGTGGCAGGGGATCAGGTTTGTGGCGGGGGTGGGGGTCAGGGGGTCAGACATGTGGGGGGTCAGGGAGTCAGGTGATTGGGGGGCTGGGGAGCAAGTGTGTGGGGGACTGAGGGTCGGTATGTGAGGAATGGAGGTGAGGAGTGTGTGGGGTTTGTCGGGGGGGCTGGCTGTCAGGTGCGTGGGGGGCAGGAGTCAGGTGTCTGGGGGCTGGGGTCAAGTGATTTGGGGTCTGGCGTGTGGGGAGGCTGCGGGTCAGTTATGTGCGGGGGCTGTGGGTCAGTGGGTCAGCTGCGTGGGGGGTGTGGGGGCCAGGTATGTGATGGGGCTTTGGGTATAATTTTGGGGGTTCATTGGGTCAGATGTTTTGGGCTGCTGGGGGTCAGGTATTTTGGGGGCTGTAGGGTCAGGTGTGTGGTGGTCTGGGGGTCAGGTGTGTGGGGGGCTTGCGGCCACGTATGTGGGGTCTGGTGGTCAGGTGTGTGGGAGGCCTGGGGTTCAGGTGTGTGCGGGGCTGGTGTTCAGGTGTGTGCGGGGCTAGGTGTCAAGTGTGCGTTGGGACTGGGGGTCAGGTATGTGGGGGACTGGAGGTGAGGTATGTGTGGAGGTTCTGGTCAGGTGTTTGTGGGGGGCTGGCTGTCAGGTGTGTGGGGGTCTGGGGATCAGGTGTGTGCGGGGCTGTGGGTCAGTGGGTCAGGTGTGTGAGGCATGTGGGTACCAGGTGTGTGATGGGGCTTTGGGTCAAATGTTGGGCGGGTCTGTGTGTCAGATGTTTTGGGGCGCTGGGGGTCAGGTTTGTGAGGGTCTGAGGGTCAGGTATGTGGGGGTCTGGGGGTCAGGTGTGTGTGGGGAGCTGGGGGTCATGTGTGTGGGAGGCTGGCCGGATTCTGGGGGCTGGGGTTCAGCTGTCTGGGGGGCTGGTGACAAGTTGTTCAGGTGTGTGGGCAGCAGTGGGTGAGGTGTGTGGGGGGGTTGAGGAGGTCAGGTGTTTGACGGGGCTGGTACAGGCGTGTGGGGGTGGCGGCTGGGGGGCACTCGTGTGGGGCGCTGAGTGTCATGTGTGTGTGGCTACTGAGGTTCAGAGGTTAGGTGTGTGGGGCCTAGTGTTTAGGTGTGTGGGGGCTGGGTTCACGTGTGTGTGGGGGGATGGGGTCAGATGAATGGGGGGCTGGGTTTCAGGTGTGGGGGCCTTTGGGTCAGCGGGTCAGATGGGTGGGGTCTGGGTGTCAGGTGAGTGGCGGGCTGGGGGTCAGGTACGCAGGGGGCTGGGGTGAGGTGTGTGTGGGGGTTGGGGTCAGGTGTGTGTGTGTGGTGAGGGGGCTGGCTGTCAGGTGCGTTGGGGAGCAGTTGGTTAGGTGTGTGGGGGTTGAGGGGGTCAGGTGTGTGACGGGACTGGTTGTCAGGTGTGTGCGGGCCGCTGGATCAGGCGTATAGGGGGCGGCTGGGGTCACGTGTGTGTGGCTACTGAGGTTCAGAGGTCAGTTGTGTGGGGACTGGGTTTCAGGTGTGTGGGGGCTGGGGTCACGTGTGTGTGGGCATGTTGACATGGTGGTCAGATGTGTGGGGGGCTGGTGTGTGGTATGCTGAGGGGGGCA
>NW_027603351.1:0-12500 GCF_053455715.1 Rhinoraja longicauda
CACCACACACTAATACTACCCCACACACACTAATATTACCCCACACACATTAATACCACCCCACACACACACTAATACTATCCCACTCACACTAATACTACCCCACGCACACTAATACTATCCCACACACACACACACACACACTAATACTACCCCACACACACACACACACACACACACACACTAATACTACCCCACACACACTAATACTACCCCACACACACTAATACTACCCACACACACACTAATACTATCCCACACACTCACTAATACTACCCACACTCACTAATACTACCCCACACACACTAATACTATCCCACACACACTCCCCACACACACTAATAGTATCCCACACACACACATTAATATTACCACACACACACTAATACTACCCCACTCACACTAATACTACCCCACACACACTAATACTATCCCACACACACAAATACTACCCCACACACACTAACACTACCCCGCACACACTAATACTACCCCAAACTCACTAATACTACACCACACACACTAATACTATCCCACACACAAATACTACACCACACACACCAATATCACCCCACACACACTAATACTACCCCACACACACTAATATTACCCCACACACATTAATACTACCCCACACACACACTAATACTATCCCACACACACTAACACTACCCCACACACACTAATACTATCCCAGACACACTAATACTACTGCACACAGACTAATACTACCCCACACATACTAATACTACACCACACACACTAATACTACCCCACACACATTAATACTACCCCACACACACACTAATACTTTCCCACACACACTAATACTACCCCACACGCACTAATACTATCCCACACACACACACTAATACTACCCCAAACACACTAATACTATCCCACACACTCACTAATACTACCCACACTCACTAATAATACCCCACACACACTAATACTACCCCACACACACTAATACTACCCCACACACACAAATACTACACCACACACACTAATACTACCCCACACACACTAATACTACCCCACACACACTAATACTACCCAAAACACACTAATACTATCCCACACACACACACACACTAATACAACACCACACACACTAATACTACCCCACACACACTAATACTATCCCACACACACACTAATACTATCCCACACACACTAATGCTACCCCACACACACTAATACTACCCCACACACACTAATACTACACCACACACGCTAATACTACCCCACACACACTAATACTACCCCACACACACTAATATTACCCCACACATATTAATACTACCCCACACACACACTAATACTACACCACACACACTAATACTACCCCACACACACTAATACTACCAAAACACACACTAACACTACCCCGCACACACTAATACAAGCCCAAACTCACTAATACTACAAGACACACATTAATACTATCCCACACACACTATCACTACCCCACACACACTAATACTATCCCACACACACTAATGCTACCCCACACACACTAATACTACACCACACACACTAATATCACCCCACACACACTAATACTACCCCACACACACTAATACTATCCCACACACACAAATACTACCCCACACACACTAACACTACCCCGCACACACTAATACTACCCCAAACTCACTAATACTACACCACACACACTAATACTATCCCACACACAAATACTACACCACACACACCAATATCACCCCACACACACTAATACTACCCCACACACACTAATATTACCCCACACACATTAATACTACCCCACACACACACTAATACTATCCCACACACACTAACACTACCCCACACACACTAATACTATCCCAGACACACTAATACTACTGCACACAGACTAATACTACCCCACACATACTAATACTACACCACACACACTAATACTACCCCACACACATTAATACTACCCCACACACACACTAATACTTTCCCACACACACTAATACTATCCCACACGCACTAATACTATCCCACACACACACTAATACTACCCCAAACACACTAATACTATGCCACACACTCACTAATACTACCCACACTCACTAATAATACCCCACACACACTAATACTACCCCACACACACTAATACTACCCCACACACACAAATACTACACCACACACACTAATACTACCCCACACACACTAATACTACCCCACACACACTAATACTACCCAAAACACACTAATACTATCCCACACACACACTAATACAACACCACACACACTAATACTACCCCACACACACTAATACTATCCCACACACACACTAATACTATCCCACACACACTAATGCTACCCCACACACACTAATACTACCCACACACACTAATACTACACCACACACGCTAATACTACCCCACACACACTAATACTACCCCACACACACTAATATTACCCCACACACATTAATACTACCCCACACACACACTAATACTACACCACACACACTAACACTACCCCGCACACACTAATACAAGCCCAAACTCACTAATACTACAAGACACACACTAATACTATCCCACACACACTATCACTACCCCACACACACTAATACTATCCACACACACTAATGCTACCCCACACACACCAATACTACACCACACACACTAATATCACCCCACACACACTAATACTACCCCACACACACTAATATTACCCCACACACATTAATACTACCCCACACATACACTAATACTATCCCACACACACTAATACTACCCCACACAAACTAATACTATCCCACACACACACACACACACACACACACACACACACTAAAACTACCCCACACACATTAATACTACCCCACACACACATTAATACTACCCCACACTCACTAATACTACCCAACCAACACTAATACTATCCCACACACACACCCCACACACACTAATACTATCCAACACACACACACTAATATTACCCCACACACACTAATACTACCCCACACACACTAATACTATCCCACACACACTAATACTACCCCACACACACTAATACTACCCACACACACTAATACTACCAAAACACACACTAACACTACCCCAAACACACGAATACTACCCCAAACTCACTAATACTACCCCACACACAATAATACTATCCCACACACACTAATACTATCCCACACACACTAATACTATCCCACACACACTAATACTACCCCACACACACTAATACTACCCGACACACACTAACACTATCCCACACACACACACACACTAATACTACCCCGCACACAATAATACTACCCCACACACACACACCACACACACACAGCCCACATACCACACACACACCCCACACACACATACCCCACACACACACACACCCCACACACACACACCCCACACACACAGCCCCCACACACACACACACACCCCACATACTCACACACACACCCCCCACACACACACCCCCCACGCACACACCCATACTACCCCACACACACTAATACTACCCCACACACACACTAATACTACCCCACACACACTAGTACTACCCAACACACACACACACACCCCACACTCACACACACCCCACACACCACCCCCCCCCACACACACACACACCCCACACCCCCCCCCCCACACACACACACACACCCCACACACACACACACCCAACACCCCCCCCCCACACACACACACATCACACACACACACACACACACACACCCCACACACACACACCACACACACACCCCACACACACTAATACTACCCCACACACACTAATACCATCCCACACACACTAATACTATCCCACACACACTAATACTACCCCACACACACTAATACTACCCAACACACACTAACACACACACCCCACACTCACACACACCCACCCACCCCCCCCCCACACACACACACCCCACACACACACCCCCCACACCCCACACACACCCCCCACACACACACCCCACACACACCCAACACCCCCCCCCCACACACACACACCCCACACATTTCCCCCCCCACCTCACACAAACACCCCCCCCCCACACACACACACACACACACACCCCACACACACTAATACTACCCCACACACACTAATACCATCCCACACACAATAATACTATCCCACACACACTAATACTATCCCACACACACTAATACTACCACACACACACCAATACTACCCCCACACACACACTAATACTACCCCACACACATTAATACCATCCCACACACACCCCACACACACTAATACTATCCCACACACACACACACATACACTAATATTATCCCACACACACTAATACAACCCCACTCACACAAATACTACCCCACACACACTAATACTACCCCACACACACACACCCCACACACACACCCCACACACACACACAGCCCACACACACACACAGCCCACACACACACACAGCCCACACACACACACACCCCACACACACACACCCCACCCACACACACCCCACACACACAGCCCACACACACACACCCCACACACACACCCCACACACACACACACACCCACCCCACACACACACCCCCACACACACACCCATACTACCCCACACACACTAATACTACCCAACACACACTAACACACAAACCCCACACTCACACACACCCCACACTCACACACACCCACACCACCCCCCCCCCACACACACACACCCCACACACACACCCCCCACACCCCACACACACCCCCCACACACACACCCCACACACACCCAACACCCCCCCCCCCACACACACACACCCCCACACATTCCCCCCCCACACTCACACAAACACCCCCCCCCCCACACACACACACACACCCCACACACACTAATACTACCCCACACACACTAATACCATCCCACACACAATAATACTATCCCACACACACTAATACTATCCCACACACACTAATACTACCACACACACACCAATACTACCCCACACACACACTAATACTACCCCACACACATTAATACCATCCCACACACACCCCACACACACTAATACTATCCCACACACACACACACACATACACTAATATTATCCCACACACACTAATACAACCCCACTCACACAAATACTACCCCACACACACTAATACTACCCCACACACACACACACCCCACACACAGCCCACATAAACACACACCCCCCCCACACACACACCCACACACACCCCACACACACAGCCACACACACACACACCCCACACACACACACACACACACACACCCCACATACACACACACACCCCCCACACACACACCCCCCACGCACACACCCATACTACCCCACACACACTAATACTACCCCACACACACACTAATACTACCCCACGCACACTAATACTACCCAACATACACTAACACTACCCCACACACACACACCCCACACACACTAATACCACCCCACACACACTAATACTATCCCACACACACTAATACTATCCCACACACACTAATACTACACCCACACACACTAATAATACCCCACACACACTAATACTATCCCACACACACTCACCACACACACTAATACTGTCCCACACACACACACTAATATTACCATACACACACTAATACTACCCCACTCACACTAATACTACCCCACACACACTAATACTATCCCACACACACAAATACTATCCCACACACACTAATACTACCCCTCACACACTAATACTACCAAAACATACACTAACACTACCCCGCACACACTAATACTACCCCAAACTCACTAATACTACACCACACACACTAATACTATCCCACACACACTAACACTACCCCACACACATTAATACCACCCCACACACACTAATACTACCCCACACACACACACTAATACTACCCCACACACACTAATACTACCCAACACACACTAACACTACCCCACACACACACACCCCACACACACTAATACTACCCCACACACACTAATACTACCCCACACACACTAATACTATCCCACACACACTAATACTACCCCACACACACTAATACTACCCCACACACACTAATACTATCCCACACACACTCCCCACACACACTCCCCACACACACTAATACTATCCCACACACACACACACTAATATTACCATACACACACTAATACTACCCCACTCACACTAATACTACCCTACACACACTAATACTATCCCACACACACTAATACTACACCACACACACTAATACTACCCCACACACACTAATACTACCAAAACACAGACTAACACTACCCCACACACACTAATACTACCCCAAACTCACTAATACTACACCACACACACACACCCCACACACACTAATACTACCCCACACACACTAATACTACCCCAAACTCACTAATACTACCCCTCACACACTAATACTACCCCACAAACACTAATACTATCCCACACACACTAATACTATCCCACACACACTAATACTATCCCACACACACTAATACTATCCCACACACACTAACACTACCCCACACACACTAATACTACCCCACACACACTAATACTACCCCCACACACACTAATACTATCCCACACACACACACACACACACTAATACTACCCCACACACACTAACACTACCCCACACACACACACCCCCCACACACACCCCACACACACACACACCCCACAAACACACACACTCCACACACACACACACACCCCACACACAGCCCACATACACACACCCCACACACACACACACCCCACACACACACATACACCCCACACACACACACCCCACACACACACACACACACCCCACACACACACCCCCCACACACACACCCATACCACCCCACACACACTAATACTACCCCACACACACACTAATACTACCCCACACACACTAATACTACCCAACACACACTAACACACACACACCCCACACTCACACACACCCCACCCCCCCCCCCACACACACCCCACACACACACCCCCCACACCCCACACACACACCCCACACACACACCCCCCACACACACACACACACACACCCAACACCCGCCCCCCCCACACACACACCCCACACCCCCCCCCCACACTCACACACACACCCCACATACACACAGCCCACACACACACACACATCCCACACACACACACACCCCACACACACACACCCCACACACACTAATACTACCCCACACACACTAATACTACCCCACACTCACTAATACTACCCCACACACACTAATACTATCCCACACACACTAATACTACCCCACACACACTAATACTACCCCACACACACTAATACTATCCCACACACACTAATACTATCCCATACACACTAATACTACCCAACACACCAATACTACCCCACACACACACTAATACTACCCCACACACACACTAATACTACCCCACACACACTAATACTACCCCACACACACACTTGTATTATCCCACACACACTAATACTACCCCACACACACACACCCCACACACACACCCCACACACACACACCCCACACACACACCCCACACACACACACACCCCACACACACACCCCACCCACACTCACCCCACACACACACACCCCCCACACACACACACACCCCACACACACACCCCACACACACACACACACCCAACACCCCCCCCCCCACACACACACACCCCACACACACCCCCCCCCCCCCCACACTCACACACACACACACCCCCCCACACACACACACACACACACCCCACACACACTAACACTACCCCACACACACACTAATACTACCCCACACACACACTAATACTACCCCACACACACTAATACTACCCAACACACACTAACACTACCCCACACACACACACCCCACACACACTAATACTACCCCACACACACTAATACTACCCCACACACACTAATACTATCCCACACACACTAATACTACCCCACACACACTAATACTACCCCACACACACTAATACTATCCCACACACACTCCCCACACACACTAATACTATCCCACACACACACACTAATATTACCATACACACACTAATACTACCCCACTCACACTAATACTACCCTACACACACTAATACTATCCCACACACACTAATACTACCCCACACACACTAATACTACCCCACACACACTAATACTACCAAAACACAGACTAACACTACCCCACACACACTAATACTACCCCAAACTCACTAATACTACACCACACACACTAATACTATCCCACACACACTAATACTACCCCACACACACACTAATACTACCCCAAACTCACTAATACTACCCCTCACAAACTAATACTACCCCACAAACACTAATACTATCCCACACACACTAATACTATCCCACACACACTAATACTATCCCACACACACTAATACTATCCCACACACACTAACACTACCCCACACACACTAATACTACCCCACACACACTAATACTACCCCACACACACTAATACTATCCCACACACACACACACTAATACTACCCCACACACACTAATACTATCCCACACACACACACCCCCCACACACACCCCACACACACACACACCCCACAAACACACACACTCCACACACACACACACACACACACACCCCACACACACACACCCCACACACAGCCCACAAACACACACACCCCACACACACACACACACCCCACACACACACATACACCCCACACACACACCCCACACACACACACCCCACACACACACCCCCACACGCACTAATACTATCCCACACACACACACACACTAATACTACCCCACACACACTAATACTACCCCACACACACACACCCCCCACACACACCCCACACACACACACACCCCACAAACACACACACTCCACACACACGCACACACCCCACACACACACACCCCACACACAGCCCACAAACACACACACCCCACACACACACACACCCCACACACACACACCCCACACACACACACACACACCCCACACACACACCCCCCACACACACACCCATACCACCCCACACACACTAATACTACCCCACACACACACTAATACTACCCCACACACACTAATACTACCCAACACACACTAACACACACACACACACCCCACACTCACACACACCCCACACACCCCCCCCACACACACCCCACACACACACACCCACACCCCACACACACACCCCACACACACACCCCACACACACACACTCACCCAACACCGCCCCCCCACACACACACACCCCACACCCCCCCCCCACACTCACACACACACCCCACATACACACAGCCCACATACACACACCCCCACACACACACACACACATCCCACACACACACACCCCACCCCACACACACACACACCCCACACACACTAATACTACCCCACACACACTAATACTACCCCACACTCACTAATACTACCCCACACACACTAATACTATCCCACACACACTAATACTATCCCACACACACTAATACTACCCCACACACACTAATACTACCTCACACACACTAATACTATCCCACACACACTAATACTACCCCACACACACTAATACTGCCCCACACACACACTTGTATTATCCCACACACACTAATACTACCCCACACACACACACCCCACACACACACCCCACACACACACACCCCACACACACACCCCACACACACACACACCCCACACACACACACCCCACCCACACACACCCCACACACACACACCCCACACACACAGCCCACACACACACACACCCCACACACACACCCCACACACACACACCCACCCCACACACACACCCCCCACACACACACCCATACTACCCCACACACACTAATACTACCCAACACACACACTAATACTACCCCACACACACTAATACTACCCAACACACACTAACACACACACCCCACACTCACACACACCCACACCCCCCCCCCACACACACACACACACCCCACACACACTAACATTACCCCACACACACACTAATACTACCCCACACACACACTAATACTACCCCACACACACTAATACTACCCAACACACACTAACACTACCCCACACACACGCACCCCACACACACTAATACTACCCCACACACACTAATACTACCCCACACACACTAATACTATCCCACACACACTAATACTACCCCACACACACTAATACTACCCCACACACACTAATACTATCCCACACACACTCCCCACACACACTAATACTATCCCACACACACACACTAATATTACCATACACACACTAATACTACCCCACTCACACTAATACTACCCTACACACACACTAATACTATCCCACACACACTAATACTATCGCTCTCACACTAATACCACCCTACACACACACTAATACTACCCCACACACACTAATACTACCAAAACACAGACTAACACTACCCCACACACACTAATACTACCCCAAACTCACTAATACTACACCACACACACTAATACTATCCCACACACACTAATACTACCCCACACACACTAATACTACCCCAAACTCACTAATACTACCCTCACACACTAATACTACCCCACAAACACTAATACTATCCCACACACACTAATACTATCCCACACACACTAATACTATCCCACACACACTAATACTATCCCACACACACTAACACTACCCCACACACACTAATACTACCCCACACACACTAATACTACCCCACACACACTAATACTATCCCACACACACACACACACACTAATACTACCCCACACACACTAATACTACCCCACACACACACACCCCCCCCACACACACCCCACACACACACACACCCCACAAACACACACACTCCACACACACACACACACACACACATACACACCCCACACACACACACCCCACACACAGCCCACATACACACCCCACACACACACACACACCCCACACACACACATACACCCCACACACACACACCCCACACACACACACACACACCCCCCACACACACCCCCCACACACACACCCATACCACCCCACACACACTAATACTACCCCACACACACTAATACTGCCCCACACACACTAATACTACCCAACACACACTAACACACACACACACACCCCACACTCACACACACCCCACACCCCCCCCCCCCACACACACCCCACACACACACCCTCCACACCCCACACACACACCCCACACACACACCCCACACACACACACACCCAACACCGCCCCCCCACACACACACACCCCACACCCCCCCCCCCACACTCACACACACACCCCACATACACACAGCCCACACACACACCCCCCACACACACACACACACATCCCACACACACACACACCCCCACACACACACACACCCCACACACACTAATACTACCCCACACACACTAATACTACCCCACACTCACTAATACTACCCCACAAACACTAATACTATCCCACACACACTAATACTATCCCCCACACACTAATACTACCCCACACACACTAATACTACCCCACACACACTAATACTATCCCACACACACTAATACTATCCCATTCACACTAATACTACCCCACACACCAATACTACCCCACACACACACTAATACTACCCCACACACACACTAATACTACCCCACACACACTAATACTACCCCACACACACACACTTGTATTATCCCACACACACTAATACTACCCCACACACACACCCCACACACACACCCCACACACACACACCCCACACGCACACACCCCCCACACACACACACACACACACACACACCCCACACACACACAGCCCACACACACACCCCACACCCCCCCCCACACTCACACACACACCCCACATACACACAGCCCACATACACACACCCCCACACACACACACACACATCCCACACACACACACCCCACCCCACACACACACACACCCCACACACACTAATACTACCCCACACACACTAATACTACCCCACACTCACTAATACTACCCCACACACACTAATACTATCCCACACACACTAATACTATCCCACACACACTAATACTACCCCACACACACTAATACTACCTCACACACACTAATACTATCCCACACACACTAATACTACCCCACACACACTATACTGCCCCACACACACACTTGTATTATCCCACACACACTAATACTACCCCACACACACACACCCCACACACACCACCCCACACACACACACCCCACACACACACCCCACACACACACACACCCCACACACACACACCCCACCCACACACACCCCACACACACACACCCCACACACACAGCCCACACACACACACACCCCACACACACACCCCACACACACACACCCACCCCACACACACACCCCCCACACACACACCCATACTACCCCACACACACTAATACTACCCAACACACACACTAATACTACCCCACACACACTAATACTACCCAACACACACTAACACACACACCCCACACTCACACACACCCACACCCCCCCCCACACACACACACACACCCCACACACAC
>NW_027603352.1:0-16581 GCF_053455715.1 Rhinoraja longicauda
TAGTATTGTATAATGAACCTGGGGACTCGAGGTAAAAGAGCCATTAGGATGCAGTGATCACAATATGATAAGTTTTACTCTACAAATTGAGATGGAGTAGGGTAAATCGGAAGTGTCAGTATTACAGTATAGCAAAGGGGATTACAGAGACATGAGGCAGGAGCTGGCCAGAATTGACTGGAAGGAGGCCCTCGCAGGGAAGACGGTGGAACAGCAATGGCAGGTATTCCTGGGAATAATGCAGAAGTTGCAGGATCAATTTATCCCAAAAAGGATGAAAGATTCCAAGGGGAGTAAGAGACACCTGTGGATGACAAGGGAAGTCAATGACAGCATAAAAATAAAAGAGCAGAATTACAACAAAGCAAAGAAGAGTGGGAAGCCAGAGGATTGGGACTCTTTTAAAGAGCAAAAGAAGATGACTAAGAAGGCAATACGGGGAGAAAAGATGAGGTACGAGGGTAAACTAGCCAATAATATAAAGGAGGATAGTAAAAGCTTTTTTAGGTATGTAAAGAGGAAAAAAATAGTCAAGGCAAATGTGGGTCCCTTGAAGACAGAAGCGGGGGAATTTATCATGGGAAACAAGGAAATGGCAGACGAGTTGATGAGATATTTTGGATCTGTCTTCACTAAGGAAGATACAAGCAATCTCCCAGATGTTCTAGTGGGCAGAGATCATTGGGTGACGGAGGAACTGAAGGAAATCCACATTAGGCAGGAAATGGTGTTGGGTAGACTGATGGGACAGAAGGCTGATAAATCCCCAGGGCCTGATGGTCTGCAACCCAGAGTACTTAAGGAGGTGGCGCTAGAAATTGTGGACGCATTGGTGATCATTTTCCAATGTTCTATAGATTCAGGATCAGTTCCTGTGAATTGGAGGGTAGCTCATGTTGTCCCAATTTGTAAGAAAGGAGGGAGAGAGAAAACGGGAAATTATAGACCAGTTAGTCTGACATCAGTGGTCTGGAAGATGCTGGAGTCAATTATAAAAGAGGGAATTGCGGAGCATTTGGATAGTAGTAACAGGATTGTTCCGAGTCAGCATGGATTTACGAAGGGGAAATCATGCTTGACTAATCTTCTGGAATTCTTTGAGGATGTAACCAGGAAAATTGACAGGGGAGAGCCGGTGCATGTGGTGTACCTTGACTTTCAGAAAGCCTTTGACACGGTTCCACATAGGAGATTAGTGGGCAAAATTAGAGCACAAGGTATTGGAGGTAGGGTACTGACAGGGATAGAAAATTGGTTGACAGACAGAAAGCAAAGAGTGGGGATAAATGGGTCCCTTTCAGAATGGCAGGCAATAAATAGTGGTGTACCGCAAGGCTCGGTGCTGGGACCGCAGCTATTTACAATATACATTAATGACTTGGATGAACGGATTAAAAGTACCATTAGCAAATTTGCAGATGATACAAAGCTGGGTGGTAGTGTGAACTGTGAAAAAGATGCTATGAGGTTGCAGGGTGACTTGGACAGGTTGTGTGAGAGGGCGGGTGCATGGCAGATGCAGTTTAATGTGGATAGGTGTGAGGTTATCCACTTTGGTGGTAAGAATAGGAAGGCATAGTATTATATGAATGGTGTCAAGTGAGGAACAGGGGACGTACAACGAGATCTGGGTGTCCTAGTGCATCAGTCACTGAAAGGAAGCATGCAGGTACAGCAGGCAGTGAAGAAAGCCAATGGAATGTTGTCCTTCATAACAAGAGGAGTTGAGTATAGGAGCAAAGAGGTCCTTCTGCAGTTCAACAAGGCCCAAGTGAGACCGCACCTGGAATACTGTGTGCAGTTTTGATCTCCAAATTGGAGGAAGGATATTATTGCTATTGAGGGCGTGCAGCGTAGGTTTACTAGGTTAATTCCCGGAATGGCGGGACTTTCATATGTTGAAAGACTGGAGCGACTAGGCTTGTATACAATGGAATTTAGAAGGATGAGAGGAGATCTTATCGAAACGTATAAGATTATTAAGGAGTTGGAAACGTTAGAGGCAGGAAACATGTTCCCAATGTTGGGGGAGTCCAGAACAAGGGGCCACAGGTTAACAATAAGGGGTAGGCCATTTAGAACTGAGATGAGGAAAGACTTTATCAGTCAGAGAGTTGTGAATCTGTGGCATTCTCTGCAGCAGAAGGAAGTGGAGGCCAATTCTCTGAATGCATTCAAGAGAGAGCTGAATAGAGCTCTTAAGGATAGCGGAGTCAAGGGGTATGGGGAAAAGGCAGGAACGGGGTATTGATTGAGAATGATCAGCCATGATCACATTGAATGGCGGTGCTGGCTCGAAGGGCCGAATGGCCTCCTCCTGCACCTATTGTCTATTGTGTATTTATGTTGTCTATTGTCTATTGTCTATGGTCTATTGTGTATTGTCTAATGTCTATTGCGGCCTAACACCGTGAAGCTGGCGGCCTTGCTCGAGACATATTTTGAGCCCCACCGCGGGGCCGTGGACTTTCCATCGGAGCCTGCGATCCGTTGCCTGGGATCGACGCTTCAGCCACGGCCTGCGGATTTCAACATCGAGCAGCTTGCAGTCTCGGGTAGAGACTGATGTCGGGAAGCTCCAAGCCACACGGGATTCAACAAGCCCCGACAGAGGGTACGATCGCCCATCCCCTCGCCCACCGCGATGCGGGAGCTTCATTCCCCGATGCGGAGATCTCGACCGCCGGCTGCGGGAGCCAAGATCGCCCCGACAACAGAAGATTCTAGTGCCCCGAACGCGTGGAAAGAAAGAAGGGAAGAAGCTTAAACTTTTTTGCCTTCCATCACAGTGAGGAATGGAGGGGAGGGTCACTGTGTAGATGTTCATTTTAAAAGTTAATTCGGTTGTCTTGTTTGTCTTTATAGGTATGACTGTATGGCAAATCAAATTCCTCGTTGGTTGCAAAACCTACCTGGCTAATAAAGTACTAATATAATTATGACTATGATTATGACAATGGGGTGAGACTGACCCTTGTTCAAAGTTTGTGTAGGGTAGTGTGAGTGTGCGAGAATCGCTGGTCGGCGTGGACTCATTGGGCTCAACTCAATAAACTAAACTGAACTTTATATTTACAATAAACTAAACTGATCTTTACTCCCCCGGTGTGGGACGAATAAAGGAATATATTATATATTACATTTGTTTATGACATACAAATTATTACATTTTTTAATCCACAGTGAGTTAAGATAATTTACGAAGACAGCGTGATGCAAGGAGGATGATACCACTCATAGTTTCCCAAGATAAGATGGGTAACCTTTCTTGTATAGGAAGGAACTGCAGATGCTGGTTTACACCGAAAATGGGCACAAAATGCTGGAGTAACTCAGCGGGCCTGGCGGCAACCCTGGATAGAAGGAATGGGTGCCGTTTCGGATTGAGATTCTTCTACAGACGAAGCTCAGCCTGAAGAAGGATCTCGACCCTAAACGTCACCCATTCTTTCTATTCAGAGATTCTGCGTTTCCCGCTGAGTTACTCCAGCATTTTGTATCGGTTTTGGGTAACCTTTCTTGTTGATTTTTCCATATGCATAAATGCACTTAGGAAATTCCGGGATTAGAGGGTATGAGCCACAAGGAGAGATTGGGCAAACTTGGAATATTTTTTCAGGAAGACCGGAGATTGAGGGGAGACCTGATAGAAGTATATAAAATTATGAAAGGCGCAGATATGGTGTAGAGTCAGAACCCTTTTTCACCTTGGGGGAAATGTCATGGACTAGAGGGCATAGCTGAAAGGTAAGTCGGGTAAAGCTTAAATGAGATGAGCGAGGGAAATCTTTTTTACGCAGCTGGTGGTGGATGCCTGGAACGAGCAGCCAGGTAGTGGAGCCAGACGCGAGGGTAGCATTTGAGAGGCTCTTTTAGAGGCACATGTTTGGAGGGAAATTTTTATTTAGCTGGAAAGGGTGCAGAAAAGATTTCCAAGAAAGTTGCCAGGACTGAAGGTTTCTGAACAACGAGGAGAGGGTGAGCAGGCCAGGGCCTTATTCTTTGGAGCGCAGGGCGATGGGAGACAATATTATGGGGTAAAAGATCATGCGAGGAATAGTTAGCATAAATGCGCAGCCTTTTACCCAGGTTAGGAGAATCAAGAACCAGAGGACATACTTTTAAAGTGAGGGTAAAAATTTAATTGGGACCTAAGGCCGACATTTTTACATAACGGTTGGTAAATATTTTGAACGTGCTACCGGAAGAGATAGTTGAGGCAAGTCCTACCACATAGTTAAGAAACATTTAGATAGGCAATAGTATACGAATTGGTTAAACACGGGTAGGTGGGACGTGTAAATGAGGCATATTGGTCAGCATGGGCAAGTTGGGCCGAAAGAACTGTTGCCATGCTGTATTTCATGATCTATGATTCTATGACACATAGATATGCAGGAAATGGAGGGAAATTCAGGGATCACGTTCAGTCAGATAAGATTAGTTTAATTTGGCATCATGTTCAGTATGGCCATGGTGGGCCGAAGGGCCTGTAATTGTGCTGTTCTGATCTGTGCTCTATGTTAAAACACTTCCTAAACAATGAGTTTTGCTCAGTTTATTGTCATGTGTACCGACGTACAGTGAAAACCTTTTGTTGCGTGCGAACCAGTCAGCAGGAAGACAACACATGATCACAATTGAGCCGCCCACCGTGTAAAGATAAATGATGACAGCAATAACAAGAATAACGTATCGTGCAAGGTAAAGCCAGTGAAGTCTGATCAAAGATAGTCCAAGGGTCGCCAACGCGATAGGTAATAGTTCAGGACT
Organism: Rhinoraja longicauda; assembly: GCF_053455715.1. Classification (NCBI taxonomy): domain Eukaryota; kingdom Metazoa; phylum Chordata; class Chondrichthyes; order Rajiformes; family Arhynchobatidae; genus Rhinoraja; species Rhinoraja longicauda. Next base: position 4,774 of record NW_027603352.1, read on the forward strand.
TCTCTCTGTTGTTGGTAGGATGGTTCACTTGCCTAATAACAGCTGTGAAAAACTGTCCCTGAAACTGGAGGTGTGCGGTTTCACATTTTATTAACCTTTGCCCCGAAGATGGACACAAAATGCCGGAGACACTCAGTGGGACAGGCAGCATCTCTGGAGAGAAGGAATGGGTGACGTTTAGGGTGGAGACTCTTCTTCAGCCTTCGATCCGGAGATGCTGCATGTACCGCTAAGTTACCCTTTTTGCGTCTATCTGTGGTGCAAACCAGAATCTGCATTTCCTTCCTACACTCTAACTTCCGCCCGGTGGGAGGGAGAAGAAGATGGAGTGGCCAGGGTGAGACTGGTCCTTGATTATACTGGTGGTCTTGCTGAAGCGGCGTGAGGTGTAAATGGAGTCAATGGAATGTGATGGTCTGGGCTGCGTCCACAATTCGTTGCAATTTCTTACGTTCGTGAATGGAGCTGTTGCCAAACCAAGCTGTGATGCACCGATACAATGCTTTCTCGAGCAATCTATTTTACAATGCTGAAGTAACAGCCCCTCACAAATTGAAACACTGCAGCAGATCCCATCGACAACAGTTCATGAGTCCCGATGGAATATTTGATGGTGGCAAAGGAAATAAGGGCATACTGTCCTCAGATGATTATCTTAAATAGGAAGAAAACACAATGTTCAGCCAGTTCCTTTGCAGGCTACCTGGCTTGCTGCCAAGCTTGAGGCAGCGACATGGCATGCGGGCAGTGCCAAGGGGGCAAGAGAGCATGAAGGCAGGTGTCACATGCGTTGGAGGTTTAGAGCCATAGAGTCATACAATGCAGAAACAGCCCAATGAAAAAACAGGTCCCAGCGACCAACATTTCCCACCTACACTGGTCCCACCTGCCTGTGTCCTAGGGCAATATATTTTAGGGCCCATGTCCCTCTGAACCTGTTCTATCCATGTGCAGTACCTGCCCAATGGTTACTTAAACATTGAATAGTCCCTGCCTCAACTACCTCATCTGGCAGCTCGTCCCATACACTCATCACCCGTTGTGTGAAAAATTTACCCCTCAGATTCCTATTAAATCTTTCCCCCTTCACCTAAAACCTCTGGTTTTCGATTCCCCTACCCTGTGCAAGAGACTGTGTGCGTCTCCCCGATCTTTTCCCCTCATTACTTTATAAACCTCTATAAGAACACCCCTCATTCTATTGTGTGCAAAGAATAGAGTCCCAGCCTGCTCAATCTCTCACTATAGTTCAGGTTCTCGAGTCCTGGCAACATACCCGTAAAGCTTCTCTGTACCCTTTCCAACTTGACATCTTTCCGTTAACACGGTGCCCCAACTAAACACAATTCTCTAAATTCGGCTTGAACTAAGGCCTTATATAACTGCTCCAAATATGTGAGAAGAACATACAAGGTATTTGATTTGCCATTTTCGGTCATACCAAGAAAACAGCAATAATTCACACAACTACATAAAATTTAACATAAACATCCACCACAGCGCACTGTGATGAAAGGCAATAAAGTCTTATCTTCTTCCCTCCTTTTTCTCCTGGGGTCAGGGCAGTTGAACCATCCGCAGTTGCGGCGAATGAAGCTCCTGCAGTTGGCGATCGAAGCTCCCGTGTCGGGGCGATTGAAGTTCCCGCATCGGGGCGTTCGAAGCTCCTGCGGCTTGATGCTCCCAAGGTTGATCCCTACCCAGGGACCGCGAACTCCACGCTCCGAGATCGATTCCTGTCAAAGGGATCGCCAGCTCCACCATGTTAAGTCCGCATGCTGCCGCGGGTGGACCTCCGGAAGTCGATCCCCAGCACGAGGCCGCCAGCTCCACGATGTTCGGCCGCAGTGCAGAGCGAAATACGACAACTCTGTTGAGGAAAGAGATAAAAATAATTCTCCCCCTCACCCCCACATAATACAAAACTAAACGTACTCTAAAACATGCATTTAATACAGACTAAAATGAACAAGAGAAGAAAGGGATGCGGCAGATTGTTGGCGAGTCTGCCATATGCGGCGCCACCCGGTGGCATAGCTTTACGGTTTAGTTTAGTTTAGATTAGTTTAGTTTCGAAATAGCACTGATATAGGCTCTTCAGCCCCCCCCTCCCCCCTCCTCCCCTCACGCCGGTGTCCATGCCGACCAGCAATCCCCGTACACTCGCACTGGCCTACACACACCACGGACCATTTATCAGTTTACGAAGACTCTGAGCCCACAAAACGCTACATCATTGGAGCGTTGGAGGAAACTGAAGTTCCCGGAGTAAATCCACGCAGGTCACGGGAAGAACGTACAAACTCCGTATAGACAGCACGCGTAGACAGGATCGAACCCCGGTCTCCGGCTCTGTAAGCCAGCAACTCTACAGCTGCGCCACGTACCGACCTTGATGAGGAGGTAAAATTCCACGAGATTTTGGAGCAAGACTTTTCACAGAGATATAGGTGTAGACAGGGACATCGTCTTTTTGCCAGAGTAGGGAAATCAAAAACAAGAGGACGTATGTTTAATGTGAGAGGGTGAAGGTGCAATCGGAACTTGAAGGGCAACGTTTTCACTCAGACGGTCGTAGCTACATGGAACAAGCTGACTGGGGAAGAGGTTGAGGCAGGTACAAAAACAACATTGAAAAGACACTTGGACAGGTGCATAGATGGGATATATTGAGAGTAATATGGGCCAAATGCTGCCAAGTGCGCAGCAAATGAGACTAGCTAAGATGGGCCATTTTTGAAGAACTGGACAGGTTGGTCTGAATGGCCTATATCCGTACTGTATGAATCTGTGACAATATGAGAGTATACTTTCTGCACGTCTGCGAGAGTCATTGGAGACTGGCTAAATTTCATGTTCAAACAATATTTGATCTTTTGGCCCATCACGAAAATAGAGTCGGTTTTCTCCCACAATCCAAGGGCAGGCAGGTTTATAGGTTATTTGGCTTTGGTAAGAATTGTAAATTGTCCCTGTTGTAGTAGTGTACGGGGATCGCTGGTCGGGCGGAATCGCTGGACCAAAGGAGCAGTTTCCACGCTGTATCTCTAAATTAAACTAAACTAAACACAGACAGCACCAAAAGTGAGGATTGAACCCGAGTCTCTGGTGCTGTGTGGGATAGCTCTACCAGCTGTGTCACTGTGCCACCCTCTGGCAGTGATCCTCTGATCAATTACATGACATCCAGGGGTCAATGGCTTTGGTAAAGTTCAACAAGCTGGACCTAAGTGGTTGGTCAGTTCAACCGGCAGCAAATATTAAATTCTGAATCCGCTCAACTGTACAAGTATTTGAATGTTCTTATCTATTTGACAGCCAGTAAGTTACACGTTCACTCATCCCAGCCCAAGTTAGAGTGGTGAAGAATCATTGCTTTTGCCAAATGCCACGTTGCAGATGGAGCCATATTTCTGGTCAGATGGCTCTGAGGCACATAAATGGCCTGGTTCACACAGCACACATCACCCCGAGTCTGACAACTCACCGTGAACATGTCGTGCCTTTGTCTCCTCCTGGCCGTCCTCATTGCAGCCACCGCCGTCAGTAAGTAAACATCTGAGGAGGTCCCTGAATATCAAAGACGACCTAGTTTGAGTTTGAGCTTTCAGTACTTCACTGCCACTTCGACAGAGGTACAGTGAAATACCAGTCCAGCAGTCAGTGAAAAAACTATACATGATTACAATCGAGCCGTCCACAGTGTACAGATACCGGATCAAGGAAATAGCATGAATAACGTCCAATGCAAGATAAACCCAGCAAAGTGCGATCCGTTTGTGTGATAGTTTGGGCTGCGTCCACACTTCTCTGCAATTTCTTGTATGGAGCTCTTTCCAAACCGAGCTGTGATGCATCCTGATGCAATGCTTTCTACAGCATATCTTTAGCAGTTGGTGAGAGCTGTTAGGGACCAACGGCTGTGGAGCCCATGTCAATGGATAGTTCTAAGGTGGATGTTGACAGATTCTTAATTAGTAATGGTGTCAAGGATTATGGAGTGAAGGCTGGAGTATGGGTTCGAAAGGAAAATATTAATCAGTAATGACTGAATGGCGGAGTAGACCATGGGCTGAATGACCTAATTCTGCTCCTAGAAATTGTAACTTACTGCAATCTAGAATATATCTATGATACTAGGCAGGCATTGAATGGAAAGTGAGAAGAAGGTGGTCCACCTTAAATGAATTGTCTGAGAACAGGAACAGTGTTTTGGGTTACATGAAGTTATTATCAGCATCAACGCCTCTGCGTTCCCTAGCTGGAGGTATTCCATTTCTGTTTCGGGATGTTAGTATTTCCTACTGCAGATCTATTGGGAAATGGCAAGGTGGTGAAGCATTGGGTCTCTGCTTGAAAGGTGATTATATGCACGATGTCTTAAATACAATATTAACACAGTTCTGTTTATTTCACAGATTGTGTTCCAACCGGATACGGAGACGGGGGTAATGTTTTTCGTTCAGTTTATCTTTCACTTTTCGAAAAACAGAATAATGGTATGTGGATTTTTTTTTAAATTTGGGTTTGGAAACTCTACCTGATCGAAAGGGGGATCTGTTAACAATTCGCAACTCTCACGGTGAAAAAAATTCTTCTCACCTCAGTTTTCAATGGGCTCACCTTTGTTCTTGGACTGTGTGTCCCCTGGGTCTGGACTCCCCCAAAATTGGGAACATTTTTCCTGCATCTAGCGCGTCAAGTCCTTTTTATAATTTTATACGTTTCTCCGATCCCATCTCATCCTTCTAAACTCCAGTGAATACAATCCTAGACTTTCCAATATTTCCTCGTATGACAGTCTCTCCCTGCCAGGGATTAACCTCGTGAACCTACACTGCGCTGCCTCAATAGCAAGGACGTCTTTCCTCAAAGGTAGGAGACCAAAGCTGCACACAATACTCAAGATGGGGTCTCACCATGGCCCGATACAACTGCAGAAAGACTTCTTTGCTGCTGTACTCAAATCCTCTCGTTATGAAGGCCAACATGCTATTGGCTTTCTTCACTGCCTGCTGTACCTGCACGCTTACTTTCAGTGACTGGTATACAAGGATACCAAGGTCTCGTTGCTCTTCCTCTTTACCTAATGTGACACCATTGAGATAATAATCTGCTTCCTTATTTTTGCCGCCAAAGAGGATAACCTCACATTTATCTACATTATACTGCATCTATAATGCCGCGAGATGTCTCAGCGCCCGGTGCGACTCGGCCGCGGGGACTTCCATCCCCTTGCGGGGATTGTGCGGGTAGGTCGGGGACGAGCTGTCTCTCCGTAGGCGTGGGGAAGAGAGGGAAGTTTTGTTGCCTCCATCACAGTGAGGGGGTGTTTGGAGTCACTGTGATGGACGTTTGTGTTGGGGTCATGTGTCTTGTGTTCTTTTTTGTGTGTGACTGCTATGTAGTTTCGTTCGGTACCTTGGTACCAAATGACAAATAAAGCTCTGTTGTTGATCTGCCATGCATCTGCCCACTCACTCAACCTGTCCAAGTCGCACTGCAACCTCCTAACATTCTTTTCGCAGTTCACACTGCCACCCACCTTGTGTCATCCGCACAGTTGCTCGTGTTACCTCTAATTCCATCATCCAAATCATTAATATCTATTGTAAATAGTTGCGGCCCCCGCACCGAGCCTTGCGGCACTCCACTCTCCACTGCCTGCCATTCTGAGAAGGACCAGTTTATTCCTACTCTTTGCTTCCTGTGTGCCAACCAATTTTCTATCCCTGTCAACACCCTACCCCCAATACCATGTGCTCTAATTTTACTCACCAACCTCCCTTGTGGAAACCTCTCAAAGGTTTTCTGAAAGTCTAGTTACACTACATCCACTGGCTCTCCTTCATCCATTTTACTTGTCACATCCGCAAAAAAATTCTGAAGATTAGTCAAGTAGTATTTCCCTTTCATAAATCCATGCTGACTTGGACCAATCCTTTTACCGCTGTCCAAATGCGCCGTTATTACCTCTTTAATAATTGACTCCAGCATCTTCCCCACCACCGATTTGAGACTAACGTCTATAATTCCCCGTTTTTCTCTCTCGCACCATTCTTGAAAAGTGGGATAATATTAGTTACGCTCCAATCCACGGGAACTGGTTGAACATTGGAAAATGACCACCAATACGTCCACGATTTCTTGAGCCACCTCCTTGAGTACCCTCGGGTGCAGACCATCAGGCCCTGGGGATTCAAGTGAGATTCAAGGGATTCAAGATATCTTTATTTGTCATCCAAAAAACAAGTTTTTTGAACGAAATGTATTCACCCACATTCCAACAATTAAAGCAGTAAAATAAGCAAATTACACAACCCCAACCAACACACACAAAAAAAAGAAACATCCATCATAGTGAGTCTCCTCCAGTCACCTCTTCACTGTGATGGAAGGCCAGAATGTATTTTCCCTTCCCCTGCCGTCTTCTCCCGCGGTCAGGCGGTTGTGGTTCCAGGCCGCGCCGGACGGTGAAATGTCTGCATCGGGCCGACCCCAGCCCCGCGATCCGGGGCGGGCGAACACGCTGCCGCTGCCGCTGCCGCTGCACGTCGGGGCGGTCGTGGCTCCCGACATTGAAGCCCAGCAGAGAAAAATACCGCAGCCTATTTCAGGCCGCGCCGGACGGTGAAATGTCCTCGGCGGGCCGACCCAAGCTCGGCGATCCCGGGCGGGCGAACACGCTGCCGCTGCCGGAGCTCCCGATGTCGGCATCCACGCGGCCCGAGCCTAAGGAGAGTCGCAGCCGCTCCCGCAGCCTCCGAGGACGGCCGGCTCCGCTGATGGCTAGTCCTGGAGCCCTGGAGGCCGCCAGCTCCAGGAGTTGGGCCGATGGTAGGCCGCAGCAGGAACAGAGACCCGACCCAGAAAACAATGGTCGGGTCTCCGTTCGGAAGGGACACATATTCCAATTTTACAGTTCCCCCCTCCCCCCCCCCACACACACACATAGTACTCAACCACAAAAACACGACATCACATCTACAATTAAGACCAAAAAAACAACAAAACGCAAAGACAGGCAGGTAAGCCGCAGCTGCTAGGGCAGCGCCGCCATTTTGGGTATCACCCTTCAGTCCCATCAGTCTACGCAACACTAGTTCTCTCTTAATGCCAATTTCTTTCAGTTCCTCTGTCTCCCTTGATCCTCTATCCACTAGTACATCTGGCAGATTGTTTGTGTCTTCCGTAGGGAAGTCAGATCCGAAGTACCTGTTCAACTCTTCCGCCATTTCCTTGTTACCCATTATAATTTCACCCGTTTCTGCCTTCAAGGGACCCACATTTTTCTTTAGTAATTGTTTTCTCTAAACATGCCCAAAGAAGCTTTTATTTCCTTATTTATATTCTCGGCCAGCTTCGCTTCGTACCTCATATTAAAGGCCCTTATTGCCTTTTTTGCTATATTCCGTTGTCCTTTGAAAGTTGCCATTCCTCTGGCTTCCCGCTACTCTTTGCTATCATACAAATTTTCTTTTAGTTTTATTCCATCTCCAACTTCCCTTGTCAGCAACGGTTGCCTCTTACTCCCCTTGGAATCTTTCTTTCTCTTTGGAATGAAATGACCATGCATCTTCTAAATTGTGCCCAGAAATTCCTGCCACTGCTGTTCCACCATCATTCCTAATAGGGTCCCTTTCCATTCGACCTTGGCCAGCTTCTTTCTCATGCTTTCATAATCCCCTTTGTTCAACTGCAACACTGACATTCCTGGTTTAAACTTTTCCCTCTCAAATTGCAGATTAAAACTAATCATATTATGATCACTACCTCCAAGCGGTTCCTTTACCTTGAGTTCCCTTATTAAATCTGGTTCATTGGACAACACTAAATCCAGAATTGCCTTCTCTATGGGTAGGCTCCAGTAAAAGCTGCTCTAAGAATCCATCTCGGAGGCACTCTCCAAACTCCCCTTCTTGGGGTCCAGAACCAACCTGATTTTCCCAGTCTACCTGCATATTGAAATCCCCGATAACTACAGTGACATCACCTTTGATACATGCCAATTTTAACCCCAGCCGCAACTTACACCGTATATCCAGGCTACTGTTTGGGGGTCTGTACATAACTTCCATTAGTGTCTTCTTACCTTTATAATTCCTCAACTCAATCCACAGTGACTCTACGTCGTCAGTCCCAATGTCACACCTCGCAAGGGACTGAATTCCATCCCTCACCAACAGAGCTACCCCACCTCCTCTGCCCACCTGCCTGTCCTTTCTATGGGACGTATAACCCTGAATAGTCAGTTCCCAGTCCTGATCCTCCTGCTGCCACGTCTCTGTTATCCCCACAATGCCACAGGCCGGTGGGGGGTCTTTCAGATCGGTTGGAAATAGCTTAAATAGCTTAAATAGCATAAATAGCATACGGCGAGGCTCAGCGTCTTGCGACAATCATCGAGGCATCTCCCTCCTGTCCATAGCTGGGAAGATCTTGACTCGCATCCTGCTCAACCGTCTCATTCAACACCTTGAGCAGGGTCTCCTTCCAGAAAGCCAGTGCGGTTTCCGTGCTGGACGTGGAACTGTCGACATGATATTTGCTGCACGCCAACTCCAGGAAAAATGCCAAGAGCAGCACAGCGACCTGTTCGTGACCATCGTCGATCTGACAAAGGCCTTCGACACTGTCAGCAGAGATGCCTTGTGGAAGATAATGCAGAAGTTTGGCTGTCCCAGCAAGTTCATCACGATTGTCCGGCAGTTCCATGACGGCATGATGGTGAAAGTGCTAGATGATGGAGACGAGTCGGAAGCCTTTCCAGTGACAAACGGCGTGAAGCAAGGTTGTGTTCGTGCCCCTATACTCTTCAGCATGTTCTTCTCTGCCATGCTGACTGATGCCTTCCGTGACTGCAAGGATGCAATAAACATCAGGTACAGGACCGACAGCAGGCTGTTCAACCTCAGAAGCCTGCAAGCTGTAAGAAAGGTGAAGGAGACGATCATCAGAGATTTCTTGTTTGCCGATGACTGCGCCCTCAACGCCAGCACAGAGCAGAAGATGCAGCATGAAATGGACTGCTTCTCACAGGCCTGTGACAACTTTGGTCTCTACATTAGCACCAAAAAGACTGAAGTTATGCACCAGCCCGCGCCTGAAAAGCCCTACCGGGAACCACACATCGCGGTGAAGGGGCAGAATCTACAGGCAGTCGACAGCTTCACCTATCTGAGTAGTACACTCTCCCGAGTGGTGAACATTGACGCTGAGTTCAACAACAGGATTGCCAAGGCCAGCGCTGCCTTTGGGCGACTCCGTGAGCGGAGAGGACTCAGCCTTACCACCAAGCTGAAGGTCTACCGTGCAGTGGTACTCGCCACTCTTCTCTATGCCAGTGAGACCAGGACTGTCTACAGCAGACATGCCAAATAGATCAACCACTTTCACTTGAGCTGCCTACGCAGACTCCTTCACATCAGGTGGCAGGACAAAATTCCCGACACAGAGATCGTGGAACGGGCTGGAATCCCCAGCGTCCACACCCTCCTACGGAAAGCCCAAGCCAGATGGGCAGGCCATGTCGTCAGAATGCCCGAGAGTCGACTGCCAAAGCACTTCTGTATGGAGAACCGTGTCAGGGCAAGCGCTCAGTAGGAGGACACAAGAAACGGGTTAAGGTGCCAGCGCTGCCGTCGCAGCTGCGGCTTGCCTGCAGTCCGTCTGTCTTTTGTGTTGTTTGTTGTTTTTGTATGAATTGTAGTTTTAATATGGTGTAGTGTTTGTATGTTATGTTTGGGGGAGGGGGTGGGAGGGAACGGGAACTGTAAAAAATTCTCTCTCCCGAACGGAGACGCGACCTTTGTTTCTGTGTCGTGTTTCCGTTCCCGCTGCGGCCTACCACCGGCCATGCACCTGGGACCACCTGGGGCTCTGGTTCGCAGAGCCCACGGCCTGGACTCACCACCTGCGGCGCTGGCTGCCTGCGGATGCTGCGGGAGCGGCTGCGACTCGTCTCCGGAGGCTCCGGCGCGAGCCGCGTGGACGTCAGAAGCCCGCAGGCCCCTGGGTGGGGGCCGACATCGGGAGCACCGGCAGCGGCAGAGGCAGCGTGTTCGCCCGCCCCGAATCGCGGGGCTTGGGTCGGCCCGCCACGGACCTTTCACCGTCCTGCGCGGCCTGAAATAGGCCGCGGACCTTTCACCGTCCGGCGCGGTGCTCCAATGTCGGGAGCCCCGACCGCCCCGACGTGGCAAGTTCAACAGCCTAACCGCGCGAGAAGACGGCAGGGAAGAGAAAATACATTCTGGCCTTCCATCACAATGAGAAGGGACTGGAGGAGACTCACTGTGATGGATGTTTCTTTTGTTTGGTGTTAGTGTATGATTGTATGTGTTATTGCATTTTTATTGATTATTCTTATTGGTCTTAGTGTTTCAACTGCGGGTAATGTTTCATTTCACTACACATTTATGTGTATGTGACAAATAAACGACTATTGACTATTGACTATTGAAGGACTGCTTCAAAGTGTCCCTCAAAGACTCGGACATCAACGTCAGCACTTGGGAGTCTCTAGATCTGGACCGTCCAACCTGGCATAGCAAGCTCACCACAGGAGCCCGTGTAGCAGAGAACAGACGCACTGCAGAGGCCCAGAGGAACCACACTGCGCGCAAGGCTCCACTTCCACTGCAGCACCCATCCACTTGTGCCCTACGTGTGGGCGTGCCTTCCGGGCCCGGATTGGCCTCACCAGTCACCACGGGATCCACAGCCACGAATCCTCCAACTGAAAGTGAAGTCATGGTCATCTTCGAACCCGAAGGACGAACAACAACATGATGGTTCATTATATTGCAGTCAATGTTGGAATAACGCAGAAGGCCAGAGGACCAGTGTGAATGTTTCATTAATGTGACCTGCCAGTTGAAACTCCGTCAACGAGAGCAGCTGAATTCCTTCACAGTTTTCTGTTCAAAGAGGGAAATGGGTAATAAATGGAGCAAGAATCCGTGAGTGAGGTCTCCACTGGAGGGCCGTCTATACAGGAATTGTGCCCTTTACCTGGGGTGGAGGGCACTACACTGAGGAATCCCATGCCACCTGTTTCTATCCTGGTTCACAAACTCGCCAGCCGCTTCCACTTTTGCGGGCTGGGTGAGTATGTGTGTTTCACATATATATGGAGAGTGTGAGGTTGGCGCCTCTGTTCCAATATCTAAAGTGGTAGCTCCATGCCTTCTGGCTGCACTTCACACCCACCATCCTCATCATTGGACACCCTGAGCATAGGGGACTGGGTAAGGTTGAAGATGTTCTGGTTGGACTGCTCCTGGGCCTGGCCACGCTGGCCATCCGCGAGTTACGGAGCCAGGCGGAAGCAGGCTCCGCCCGAGCTGTGTGCCTGCCGCTTTTCCGAGGTTACGTATGTAATTCAAAATATCCATAGCACCACAATTTTTTGCACCATTTTCATCACCGCTCTCGCGGCGACTGTTTTCAACAACTTTTCTTTAAATTGGTCTTAATTTTTTTAAGTTAGAGAGGTTTTAAAGTTAAAACATCTCATTTCACCCGATTTCTTGAAGGTCTCCCCCCCCCCCCCCCCCCCCCCCGGTATTCATCGTGTGACGTCACAATGCAATGCACGTTTTCAAAAGATCCGCTCGCGGTACCCCCCAGCCGCCCGGACAGGGCCGTCTTAACGCATGGGCCTGATGGGCACTTGCCCGGGGCCCCACGAGCATAGGGGGCCCCATGCTGATCTGTGTATGTTAAGTGACTTGCAATAAATAAATACTACTTTAAAAATGTAGGTTCAATAAGTGCTTTTTTCGCAACATTTTCGGTCCCTAAGTG
>NW_027603353.1:0-16546 GCF_053455715.1 Rhinoraja longicauda
GAAAGGTGGAGAGAGAGAGGGGAGAGAGAGGGGGAGAGAGAGGGGGAGAGAGAGAGAAGGGGGGAGGAGGGGGAGAGAGAGGGAGGGGGAGAGAGAGAGAGGGGGAGAGAGGGGGGGAGGGAGGGGGAGAGAGAGAGAGAGGGGGGGAGAGAGAGAGAGGGAGAGAGAGAGAGGGAGGGATAGAGAGGGAGGGAGGGAGAGGGAGGGAGGGAGAGGGGGAGAGAGAGAGAGAGAGAGAGAGAGAGTGGGAGAGAGAGAGGGAGAGAGAGAGGAGGGGGGAGAGAGAGAGGGGGAGGGGGGAGAGAGAGAGGGGGAGAGAGAGAGGGGGGAGAGAGAGGGGGAGAGGGGGGAGAGAGAGAGAGGGGGAGAGAGGGTGGAGAGAGAGAGGGAAAGAAAAGGGGAGAGAGAGAGAGGGGGAGAGAGAGGGAGAGAGAGAGAGAGGGAAAGAGATGGAGAGAAAGGTGGAGAGAGAGAGAGAGAGAGAGGGAGGGAGAGGGGGGAGAGAGAGAGGGGGAGAGAGAGGGGGGAGGGAGAGAGAGGGGGAGAGTGCGAGAGGGGGAGAGAGAGAGGGAGGGATAGAGAGGGAGGGAGGGAGAGGGGGGGGGAGAGAGAGGGGGAGAGAGAGAGAGGGAGAGAGAGAGAGAGAGGGATAGAGAGAGAGAGGGAGAGAGGGAGGGATAGAGAGAGAGAGGGATAGAGAGGGGAGAGAGAGAGAGGGGGGAGCGAGAGTGGGAGAGAGAGAGAGGGATAGAGAGAGAGAGGGATAGAGAGGGGGAGAGAGAGAGAGGGGGGGGAGAGGGGGGGAAAGAGAGAGAGGGAGAGAGAGAGGGTGAGGGAGAGAGGGGGGAGAGAGAGAGAGGGGGAGAGAGAGAGAGAGTGGGAGAGAGAGAGGGGAGAGAGAGAGAGGGGGGGAGAGAGGGGAGAGAGAGAGGGAAAGAAAAGGGGAGATAGAGAGAGGGAGAGAGAGAAGGGGAGAGAGAGTGAGGGAGAGAGAGAGGGGAGAGAGAGAGGGAGAGAGAGAGGGGGGAGAGAGAGTGAGGGAGGGCGGGAGAGAAAGGTGGAGAGAGAGAGGGAGAGAGAGAGAGATGGGGGGAGAGAGAGAGGGAGAGAGAGAGGGGAGAGAGGGAGGGGGAGAGAGAGAGAGGGAGAGAGAGGGGGAGAGAGAGGGGGAGAGAGAGAGGGGGAGAGAGAGTGAGGGAGAGAGAGAGGGAGAGGGGGGAGAGAGAGAGGGGGAAAGAGTGGGGGGGGGAGGGAGGGGGAGAGAGAGAGGGGACAGAGGGGGGAAGAGAGGGGGGAGAGAGAAGGGGAGAGAGAGGAGGGGAGAGAGAGGGGAGAGAGAGAGGGGGAGAGAGAGAGGGGAGAGAGAGAGGGGGAGAGAGAGAGGGGGGAGAGAAAGAGGGGGAAAGAGAGGGGGAGAGAGAGAGGGGGAGAGAGGGGGGGAGAGAGAGAGGGGGATGAGAGGGGAGAGAGAATGGGGGAGAGAGGGGGAGAGAGAGGGGGGAGAGAGAGGGAGAGGGAGAGAGGGGGAGAGAGAGAGGGGGAGAGAGAGAGAGGAGGGTGAGAGAGAGAGAGGGGGGAGAGAGAGAGGGGAGAGAGAGAGAGGGAGAGAGGGAGAGGGGGAGAAAGAGAGAGGGAGAGAGAGGAGAGGGGAGGAGAGGAGAGAGAGGGTGAGAGAGAGTCCAGAACCGGGGGTCACAGCTTAAGGGGGAAGTCTTTTAGGACCGAGATGAGAAAACATTTCTTCACACAGAGAGTGGTGAATCTGAAGAACTCTCTGCCATAGAAGATAGTTGAGGCCAGTTCATTGGCTATATTTAAGAGGGAGTTGGATGTGGCCCTTGTGGCTAAAGGGATCAGGGGGTATGGAGAGAAGGCAGGTACAGGATACTGAGCTGGATGATCAGCCATGATCATATTGAATGGCAGTGCGTACAGGCTCGAAGGGCCGAATGGCCTACTCCTGCACCTATTTTCTATGTTTCTGTTTCTATAAATTAAAGCTCGTAGCTTTTTGAGTTTGTTTGTACGTGGGTGAATCTCTCTCTCTCCCTCCCTCCCCATCTCACCCTCCCTCCCTCCCTCCCTCTCTCTCTCTCTCTCTCTCCCTCCCTCTCTCTCTCTCTCCCTCCCCCTCCCTCCCTCCCTCCCTCCCTCCCTTTCTCAAACTCTCCAAAACTATATATTTTAAAAAAATCTCCACTTTATTCCAGAGCTCAAGGCTACACAATAGAAGCGATTATCACATTGGAGTAACCAGACATGAAGGCAGCTTCGGCCCTTGTTTTACATTCACACCTCCGAGAATGTGTACTGCAAAAGCCAGCACAGACAGACAGACGAGTTGTTTGCAAAGATACCTGAGGACAGGGAATGTAGCTAGTTTTAAATCTGGGACAGAGAGTTTGAATCTGGCTATTGAACCTCTGGCAGAACTAATAAGATCAGATTCAGACATTAAAGGATTTAAAGTTAATCAGGAAGATCACAAAATTACTTTATTTGCAGATGATGTCCTAATTTGTCTTACTAGACCATTGGAATCCTTAAGAAAATTATATTTCAGATTGGAAGAATACGGGAAAGTATCAGGATATAAAATTAATAAAGATAAAACTGAAATAATGCCTCTTTTTGAAGGCAATTATGACCAATGTAAAAGAGAAAGTCAGTTTAAATGGCAAAAAGAAGGCATTAAGTACTTAGGAGTTAAAGTAGATAATAAGTTAAATAATTTGTATAAATTAAATTATAAACCACTAATAAAAAAAATAGACGAGGACCTGAAGAAATGGATGAATCTTCCAATTACATTGCTAGGGAGAGTGAACTGTATTAAGATGAATATTTTTCCGAGGATACAGTATTTATTCCAAACACTGCCTATACCTTTGCTAAATAAAAAATTTCAAGAATTGAACAAAATTGTGAGGAATTTTCTTTGGAAAGGTAAAATGCCAAGAGTGTCTCTGGAAAAATTAACATGGAAATTTGAATTAGGTGGACTGCAATTACCAAATTTTAAAAATTATTATCTGGCAGCACAAATGAGTTTTATTCATCCTTTTATCAAGAGTGTGGAAAAACAGCATGGGTTAAAATTGAAATGGATAAAATAAAAGAGTTATGTCCAGAAGAATTTATATATAAATGGGAAGCGAAGCTATTAGTTAAGGATAAAGAGTCACCTTTGCTAAAACATTTAATTAATACATTGTTGAAAACAGTTAAAGTTAATGATAAAAGATTTGTTTTAACAGCTAAAACTCCATTAGTAAAAAATAGATTATTGCCGTTTGCTTGGAATAATCAAATACTACAAGTCTGGGAACAGAAGGGTATTAAACATATAGGAGATTGCTATGAAGGAAATAACTTTTTGACATTTTCTCAATTGAGAAATAAATATCAAATTCCAGGAATAGTATTTTTTTTCTATTATCAATTACAATCTTTTTTAAGGGAAAAGTTAGGTCATTCAATGTCTCTATTTCAGATTAAAGGAATTGAATCCTTGATTCAGGGCAAGGGAATAAAAAAAAATATATCATCAATGTATAAATTATTACAAAAATCTAGTCAAAGATAGGAATTCAAAAATCAAGACAAAGATGGGAAACAGATCTTAATATTATCATTGATGAACCAAGTTGGGAAAGATTGTGTTTAGATAGTATGAAAAAATACTATTAATGTGAGATATACTTTAGTACAATATAATTTTTTTACATCAACTATATTTAACCCCGAAAAAATTAACCAATTTAAAACCCCACAGAGAGTGGGCACTGATTGAGAACGATCAGCCGCGATCACATTGAATGGCGGTGCGTACAGGCTCGAAGGGCCGAATGGCCTCCTCCTGCACCTATTGTGAGAGAGAGGAGGGGGAGAGAGAGAGGGGAAGGGGAGCCAGCAAGCAAGGACAAACATTGACACAAAGAAACAGTGAGCACATGTGGCGGCCATTTTGTTGAAAGAAACAATGAGCACATGTGGCGGCCATTTTGTTGAAATAAACAGTGAGCACATGTGGCCCTTCATAAGCCCACAACTTCCCCAAGGCTCAGCGATCCCACCAATTATCAATTAGCAGCCCGCCCGACGGGCGACATTGTCCACACCCAGTCTCCACCTCTTGCTATTAAAAGATATTTTATAAATTAAAGCTCGTAGCTTTTTGAGGTATAAAATATCTTTTCAATAACAAGATTAAATAGCTCTCCCCCTTCTCTTTCCCCTCCTCTCTCCCTCCCCATTTCTCTCCCCCTCCTCTCTCTCCCCCTCCTCTCTCTTCCGCTTCTCTCTCCCTCCCTCACTAGATCCCTCCTCTCTCCCTCCCTCCCTCTCTCTCCACCAAACAAAAAACTATGAGCTTTAATTTAGAAAATATCTTTTAATAGCAAGAGGTGGATAGCCATCATGCCCCATCTACACTAGTCCCACCCGCCCACACTGTCCATCATGCCCCATCTACACTAGTCCCACCCGCCCACACCGACCAACATGCCCCATCTACACTAGTCCCACCTGCCCACACCGTCCATCATGCCCCATCTACACTAGTCCCACCTGCCCACACTGACCAACATGCCCATCTACACTAGTCCCACCTGCCCACACCGACCAACATGCCCCATCGACACTAGTCCCACCCGCCCACACAGACCAACATGTGCTAGGAGGATGCTAGGAGGCTGCAGAGTGACTTGGATAGATTAGGCGAGTGAGCAAATGCATGGCAGATGCAATATAATGTGGATAAATGTGATGTTATCCACTTTGGCGGCAAGAACAGGAAAGCAGAGTATTACCTGAATAGTGACCGATTGGGAGAAGGGGAGATGCAACGTGACCTGGGTGTCATGGTGCACCAGTCATTGAAAGCAAGCATGCAGTTGCAGCAGGCAGTGAAGAAAGTGAATGGTATGTTGGCATTCATAGCAAGAGGATTTGAGTATAGGAGCAGGGAGGTTCTGCTGCAGTTGTACAAGGCCTTGGTGAGACCGCACCTGGAGTATTGTGTGCAGTTTTGTTCTCCTAACCTGAGGAAAGACTTTCTTGCCTTAGAGGGAGTACAGAGAAGGTTCACCAGATTGATCCCTGGGATGGTGCGACTTTCATATGAGGAAAGACTGGATAGACTGGGCTTATACTCGCTGGAATTTAGAAGACTGAGGGGGGATCTTATAGAAACATATAAAATTCTTAAGGGGTTGGAGAGGCTAGATGCGGGAAGATTGTTCCCGATGTTGGGGGAGTCCAGAACCAGGGGTCACAGCTTAAGGATAAGGGGGAAGTCTTTTAGGACCGAGATGAGAAAACATTTCTTCACACAGAGAGTGGTGAGTCTGTGGAATTCTCTGCCACAGAAGGTAGTTGAGGCCAGTTCATTGGCTATATTTAAGAGTTAGATGTGGCCCTTTTAGCTAAAGGGATCAGGGGGTATGGAGAGAAGGCAGGTACAGGCTACTGAGCTGGATGATCAGCCATGATCATATTGAATGGCGGTGCAAGCTCGAAAGGCCGAATGGCCTACTCCTGCACCTATTTTCTATGTTTCTATGTTTCCAACATGCCCCATCTACACTAGTCCCACCTGCCCACACCGTCCATCATGCCCCATCTACACTAGTCCCACCTGCCCACACCGACCAACATGCCCCATCTACACTAGTCCCACCTGCCCACACCGACCAACATTACCCATCTACACTAGTCCCACCTTCCCACACTGACCAACATGCCCCATCTACACTAGTCCCACCCGCCCACACAGACCAACATGCCCCATCTACACTAGTCCCACCTGCCCACACAGACCAACATGCCCCATCTACACTAGTCCCACCTGCCCACACAGACCAACATGCCCCATCTACACTAGTCCCACCTGCCCACAGACCAACATGCCCCATCTACACTAGTCCCACCTGCCCACACTGACCAACATGCCTGTTTATAATTTAAAGCTCGTAGCTTTTTGATAAATTTATAAATTAAAGCTCGCAGCTTTTTGATAAATTTATAAATTAAAGCTCGTAGCTTTTTGAGTTTGTTTGTGTGTGTGTGAATCTCTCTCTCTCTCTCCTCTCTCTCCCCTTTCCTCTCTCTCTCTCCCCTCCTCTCTCTCCACCTCTTGCTATTAAAAGATATTTTATCAATGAAAGCTCGTAGCTTTTTGATAAATTTAAAAATTAAAGCTCGTAGCTTTTTGATAAACTAAAAAAATTAAAGCTCGTAGCTTTTTGATAAATTTATAAATTAAAGCTCGTAGCTTTTTGATAAATTTATAAATTAAAGCTCGCAGCTTTTTGATAAATTTATAAATTAAAGCTCGTAGCTTTTTGAGTTTGTTTGTGTGTGTGTGAATCTCTCTCTCTCTCTCCTCTCTCTCCCCCTTCCCTCTCTCTCTCCCCCTCCTCTCTCTCCACCTCTTGCTATTAAAAGATATTTTATCGAAAGCTCGTAGCTTTTTGATAAATTTAAAAATTAAAGCTCGTAGCTTTTTGATAAACTAAAAAAATTAAAGCTCGTAGCTTTTTGATAAATTTATAAATTAAAGCTCGTAGCTTTTCGATAACTTTATAAATTAAAGCTCGTAGCTTTTAGATAAATTTATAAATTTAAAGCTCGTGGCTTTTTGATAAATCTAAAAATTAGAGCTCGTAGCTTTTTGATAAATTTATAAATTAAAGCTCGTAGCTTTTTGATAAATTAATTTTATTTGATAAATTCCACTGGAATTCTCTGCCAGTGGAACTCTCTGCCATAGAAGGTAGTTGAGGCCAGTTCATTGGCTATATTTAAGAGGGAGTTAGATGTGGCCCTTGTGGCTAAAGGGATCAGGGGGTATGGAGAGAAGGCAGGTACAGGATACTGAGCTGGATGATCAGCCATGATCATATTGAATGGCGGTGCGTACAGGCTCGAAGGGCCGAATGGCCTACTCCTGCACCTATTTTCTATGTTTCTGTTTCTATAAATTAAAGCTCGTAGCTTTTTATCATATCATATCATATCATATATATACAGCCGGAAACAGGCCTTTTCGGCCCTCCAAGTCCGTGCCGCCCAGTGATCCCCGTACATTAACACTATCCTACACCCACTAGGGACAATTTTTACATTTACCCAGCCAATTAACCTACATACCTGCACGTCTTTGGAGTGTGGGAGGAAACCGAAGATCTCGGAGAAAACCCACGCAGGTCACGGGGAGAACGTACAAACTCCTTACAGTGCAGCACCCGTGGTGTTTGTACGTGGGTGAATCTCTCTCTCTCCCCCGCTCTCTCCCTCCCTCCCCATCTCACCCTCCCTCCCTCTCTCCCTCTCTCTCTCTCTCTCCCTCCCTCCCCATCTCACCCTCCCTCCCTCTCTCCCTCTCTCCCTCTCTCTCTCTCTCTCCCTCCCTCCCCATCTCACCCTCCCTCCCTCTCTCCCTCTCTCTCTCTCTCTCCCTCCCTCCCCATCTCACCCTCCCTCCCCTCTCTCTCTCTCTCTCCCTCCCTCCCTCCCTCCCTCCCTCCCTTTCTCAAACTCTCCAAAACTATATATTTAAAAAAAATCTCCACTTTATTCCAGAGCTCACGGCTACACAATGGAAGCGATTATCAGATTGGAGTAACCAGACATGAAGGCAGCTTCGGCCCTTGTTTTACATTCACACCTCCGAGAATGTGTACTGCAAAAGCCAGCACAGACAGACAGACGAGTTGTTTGCAAAGATACCTGAGGACAGGGAATGTAGCTAGTTTTAAATCTGTGACAGAGAGTTTGAATCTGGCTATTGAACCTCTGGCAGAACTAATAAGATCAGATTCAGACATATAAAGGATTTAAAGTTAATCAGGAAGATCACAAAATTACTTTATTTGCAGATGATGTCTTAATTTGTCTTACTAGACCATTGGAATCCTTAAGAAAATTATATTTCAGATTGGAAGAATACGGGAAAGTATCAGGATATAAAATTAATAAAGATAAAACTGAAATAATGCCTCTTTTTGAAGGCAATTATGACCAATGTAAAAGAGAAAGCCAGTTTAAATGGCAAAAAGAAGGCATTAAGTACTTAGGAGTTAAAGTAGATAATAAGTTAAATAATTTGTATAAATTAAATTATAAACCATTAATAAAAAAAATAGATGAGGACCTGAAGAAATGGATGAATCTTCCAATTACATTGCTAGGGAGAGTGAACTGTATTAAGATGAATATTTTTCCGAGGATACAGTATTTATTCCAAACACTGCCTATACCTTTGCCAAATAATTTTTTTCAAGAATTGAACAAAATTGTGTGGAATTTTCTTTGGAAAGGTAAAATGCCAAGAGTGTCTCTGGAAAAATTAACATGGAAATTTGAATTAGGTGGACTGCAATTACCAAATTTTTAAAAATTATTATCTGGCAGCACAAATGAGTTCAGTTGAGTATAGGAGTTGAGTATAGGAGCAAAGATGTCCTTCTGCAGTTGTACAGGGCCCTGGTGAGACCGCACCTGGAGTACTGTGTGCAGTTTTGGTCTCCAAATTTGAGGAAGGATATTCCTGCTATTGAGGGCGTGCAGCGTAGGTTCACCAGGTTAATTCCCGGAATGGCGGGACTGTCGTATGTTGAAAGACTGGAGTGACTAGGCTTGTATACACTGTATAAACGTATAAGATTATTAAGGGGTTGGACACGTTAGAGGCAGGAAACATGTTCCCAATGTTGGGGGTGTCCAAAACAAGGGGCCACACAGTTTAAGAATAAGGGGTAGGCCATTTACAACGGAGATGAGGAAAAACTTTTCCAGTCAGAGAGTTGTGAATCTGTGTAATTCTCTGCCTCAGAAGGCAGTGGAGGCCAATTCTCCGGATGCATTCAAGAGAAAGAGATAGATAGAGCTCTTAAGGATAGCGGAATCAGAGGGTATGGGGAGAAGGCAGGAACGGGTTACTGATTGAGAACGATCAGCCGCGATCACATTGAATGGCGGTGCGTACAGGCTCGAAGGGCCGAATGGCCTCCTCCTGCATCTATTGTGAGAGAGAGGAGGGGGAGAGAGGGAGGGAAGGGGAGCTAGCAATCAAGGACAAACATTGACACAAAGAAACAGCGAGCACATGTGGCGGCCATTTCATTGAAAAAAACTGAGCACATGTGGCGGCCATTTTGTTGAAATAAACAGTGAGCACATGTGGCCCTTCATAACCCCACAACTTCCCCAAGGCTCAGCGATCCCACCAATTATCAATTAGCAGCCCGCCCGATGGGCGACATTGTCCACACCCAGTCTCCACCTCTTGCTATTAAAAGATATTTTATAAATTAAAGCTCGTAGTTTTTTGAGGTATAAAATATCTTTTTAATAACAAGATTAAATAGCTCTCCCCCTTCTCTTTCCCCTCCTCTCTCTCTCCCCCTCTCTCTCACCCCTCCTCTCTCTCCCCCTCCTCTCTCTTCCCCTCCTCTCCCCCTCCCTCACTCCATCCCTCCCTCTCTCCCTCCCTCCCTCTCTCTCCCCCAAACAAAAAACTATCAGCTTTAATTTATAAAATATCTTTTAATAGCAAGAGGTGGATAGCCATCATGCCCCATCTACACTAGTCCCACCTGCCCACACTGACCAACATGCCCCATCTACACTAGTCCCACCCGCCCACACCGTCCAACATGCCCCATCTACACTAGTCCCAACCGCCCACACTGTCCAACATGCCCCATCTACACTAGTCCCACCTGCCCACACTGACCAACATGCCCCATCTACACTAGTCCCACCCGCCCACACAGACCAACATGCCCCATCTACACTAGTCCCACCCGCCCACACCGTCCATCATGCCCATCTACACTAGTCCCACCTGCCCACACTGACCAACATGCCCCATCTATACTAGTCCCACCCGCCCACACTGAACAACATGCCCCATCTACACTAGTCCCACCTGCCCACACCGTCCAACATGCCCCATCTACACTAGTCCCACCTGCCCACACCGGCCATCATGCCCCATCTACACTAGTCCCCACCCGCCCACACTGACCAACATGCCCCATCTACACTAGTCCCACCTGCCCACACCGTCCATCATGCCCCATCTACACTAGTCCCACCCACCCACACTGACCAACATGCCCCATCTACACTAGTCCCACCTGCCCACATCGGCCATCATGCCCCATCTACACTAGTCCCACCCGCCCACACTGACCAACATGCCCCATCTACACTAGTCCCACCTGCCCACACCGTCCATCATGCCCCATCTACACTAATCCCACCCGCCCACACTGACCAACATGCCCCATCTACATTAGTCCCACCTGCCCACACCGTCCATCATGCCCCATCTACACTAGTCCCACCTGCCCACACTGACCAACATGCCCCATCTACACTAGTCCCACCTGCCCACACCTTCCATCATGCCCCATCTACACTAGTCCCACCCGCCTACACTGACCAACATGCCCCATCTACACTAGTCCCACCCGCCCACACCGACCAACATGCTCCATCTACACTAGTCCCACCTGCCCACACTGACCAACATGCTCCATCTACACTAGTCCCACCCACCCACACTGACCAACATGCCCCATCTACACTAGTCCCACCTGCCCACACCGGCCAACATGCCCCATCTACACTAGTCCCACCTGCCCACACCGACCAACATGCCCCATCTACACTAGTCCCACCTGCCCACACCGGCCAACATGCCCCATCTACACTAGTCCCACCTGCCCACACCGTCCATCATGCCCCATCTACACTAGTCCCACCTGCCCACACTGACCAACATGCCCCATCTACACTAGTCCCACCTGCCCACACCGACCAACATGCCCCATCTACACTAGTCCCACCTGCCCACACTGACCAACATGCCCCATCTACACTAGTCCCACCTGCCCACACCGACCAACATGCCCCATCTACACTAGTCCCACCTGCCCACACTGACCAACATGTGCTAGGAGGATGCTAGGAGGCTGCAGTGTGACTTGGATAGATTAGGTGAGTGGGCAAATGCATGGCAGATGCAATATAATGTGGATAAATGTGATGTTATCCACTTTGGCGGCAAGAACAGGAAAGCAGAGTATTACCTGAATGGTGACCGATTGGGAGAAGGGGAGATGCAACGTGACCTGGGTGTCATGGTGCACCAGTCATTGAAAGCAAGCATGCAGGTGCAGCAGGCAGTGAAGAAAGTGAATGGTATGTTGGCATTCATAGCAAGAGGATTTGAGTATAGGAGCAGGGAGGTTCTGCTGCAGTTGTACAAGGCCTTGGTGAGACCGCACCTGGAGTATTGTGTGCAGTTTTGGTCTCCTAACCTGAGGAAAGACTTTCTTGCCTTAGAGGGAGTACAGAGAAGGTTCACCAGATTGATCCCTGGGATGGTGGGACTTTCACATGAGGAAAGACTGGATAGACTGGGCTTATACTCGCTGGAATTTAGAAGACTGAGGGGGGATCTTATAGAAATATATAAAATTCTTAAGGGGTTGGAGAGGCTAGATGCGGGAAGATTGTTCCCGATGTTGGGGGAGTCCAGAACCAGGGGTCACAGCTTAAGGATAAGGGGGAAGTCTTTTAGGACCGAGATGAGAAAACATTTCTTCACACAGAGAGTGGTGAATCTGTGGAATTCTCTGCCACAGAAGGTAGTTGAGGCCAGTTCATTGGCTATATTTAAGAGTAAGATGTGGCCCTTTTTGCTAAAGGGATAAGTGGGTATGGAGAGAAGGCAGGGACAGGCTACTGAGCTGGATGATCAGCCATGATCATATTGAATGGCGGTGCAGGCTCGAAGGGCCGAATGGCCTACTCCTGCACCTATTTTCTATGTTTCTAACATGCCCCATCTACACTAGTCCCACCTGCCCACACCGCCCAACATGCCCCATCTACACTAGTCCCACCTGCCCACACCGCCCAACGTGCCCCATCTACACTAGTCCCACCTGCCCACACTGAACATCATGCCCCATCTACACTAGTCCCACCTGCCCACACTAACCAACATGCCCCATCTACACTAGTCCCACCCGCCCACACCATCCATCATGCCCCATCTACACTAGTCCCATCTGCCCACACTGACCAACATGCCCCATCTACACCAGTCCCACCCGCCCACACTGACCAACATCCCCATCTACACTAGTCCCACCTGCCCACACAGACCAACATGCCCCATCTACACTAGTCCCACCCGCCCACACCGTCCATCATGCCCCATCTACACTAGTCCCACCCGCCCACACTGACCAACATGCCCCATCTACACCAGTCCCACCCACCCACACTGACCAACATGCCCCATCTACACTAGTCCCACCCGCCCACACAGACCAACATGCCCCATCTACACTAGTCCCACCTGCCCACACCGACCAACATGCCCCATCTACACTAGTCCCACCTGCCCACAACGACCAACATGCCCCATCTACACTAGTCCCACCTGCCCACACCGCCCAACATGCCCCATCTACACTAGTCCCACCTGCCCACACCGCCCAACATGCCCCATCTACACTAGTCCCACCTGCCCACCCCGACCAACATGCCCCATCTACACTCGTCCCACCTGCCCACACCGTCCATCATGCCCCATCTACACTAGTCCCACCTGCCCACAACGACCAACATGCCGGTTTATAAATTAAAGCTCGTAGCTTTTTGATAAATTTAAAAATTAAAGCTCGTAGCTTTTTGATAAATTTATCAATTAAAGCTCGTAGCTTTTTGAGTTTGTTTGTGTGTGTGTGAATCTCTCTCTCTCTCTCTCCTCTCTCTCCCCTTCCCTCTCTCTCGCCCCCTCCTCTCTCTCCACCTCTTGCTATTAAAAGATATTTTATAAATTAAAGTTCGTAGCTTTTTGATAAATTTATCAATTAAAGCTCGTAGCTTTTTGATAAATTAAAAAATTAAAGCTCGCAGCTTTTTGATAAATTTATAAATTAAAGCTCGTAGCTTTTTGATAAATTTATCAATTAAAGCTCGTAGCTTTTTGATAAATTTATCAATTAAAGCTCGTAGCTTTTTGATACATTTATAAATTAAAGCTCGCAGCTTTTTGAAAAATTTATAAATGAAAGCTTGTAGCTTTTTGATAAATTTATAAATTAAAGCTCGTAGCTTTTTGATAAATTTATAAATGAAAGCTCGTAGCTTTTTGATAAATTTATAAATTAAAGCTCGTAGTTTTTTTGTAAATTTAAAAATCAAAGCTCGTAGCTTTTTGGTAAATTTAAAAATGTGTACTGCAAAAGGCAAGGCAGACAGACAAGTTGTTTGCAAAGATACCTGAGGACAGGAAATGCGGCTAGTTTTCCATCTGTGACAATGGCCGAAACTGCCTTCATGTAAAGGTTACCCCAATGTGATAATGGTTTCTATTGTGGAGCACCCTTGGGTGCCTTGAGCACTGAAACCTGTGCACAGAGTTTAGCTCAGATAGATAACTTGGAACAGGTTTATTCCAAATAAGGTAAAGGCATCTGTTTGTGGAATTTGTATGTGTGTCACCTCAGCTCCTCAATAAATAAAAAGCTGCATGCTGCTAATTGCAGTATTGGGAGCTCAAGTCTGGCATCGAACCTGTAACCTCTGCCAACTCCAGCAAGTGGGTAAGCTTCTTGTGTTTTAAATCCATTAGTGTGTTGTCTGTTTTTTTGTGTTAATTGAATTTAATGTAGTTTAGTTGAACATGGTTCAAATCAATGTAATTCAGTTTAGCTTTATTTAATTTAATGTAGTTTAGTTAAACACGGTTCAAATCAATTTAATTCAGTTTATCTTTATTTAATTTAATGTAGTTTAGTTAAACATGATTCAAACCAATTAAATTCAGTTTAACTTTATTTAATTTAATGTAGTTTAGTTAAACACGGTTCAAATCAATTTAATTCAGTTTAGCTTTATTTGATTTAATGTAGTTTAGTTAAACACGGTTCAAATCTATTTAAGTCAGTTTAACTTTATTTGATTTAATGTAGTTTAGTTAAACGTGATAGTTCCCTTTAGGGAGAGAGAGAGAGGGAGGGAGGGAGAGAGAGAGGGAGAGAGAGGGGGAGAGAGAGGGAGAGAGAGGGAGTGAGAGAGGGAGGGGGAGAGAGAGCTTTATTTAATTTAATGTAGTGTAGTTTACTAATAGTTCCCTTTAGGGAGAAAGAGGGAGAGAGAGAGAGAGGGGGAGAGAGAGAGTGTGAGAGAGAGAGAGTGTGAGAGAGAGAGAGAGAGAGAGAGAGAGAGAGAGAGAGAGAGAGAGAGAGAGAGAGAGAGAGAGAGAGAGAGCACAAACAAACTCAAAAAGCTGCGAGCTTTAATTTATAAATAGTTTTAAACAGTTCACTTTAGTTCTCTGCAGTGTAGTTTAATTCACTAAACCTCATGATAATCAGATTGAATGATTGATTCTCTCTCATACACACTCTCTCTCTCTCTCTCTCTCTCTCTCTTGCTCTCTCTTCTCACCCCTCCCAAACTGTTAATATTAAAATGAGGAATCCCTGCATTTGTTAGAGAGAGAGCAAGAGAGAGAGAGAGACTTCAAATAAGGGATTTTGTGTAAATTTGGAAATGAATATCTGCATTGAATGTGTAACCTCTGGAAATGTCGGATGGAGTTGTTGAAAAGAGAATGTTTTTAAAATATTTATTACTTTAAAAAAGTATTTTTTGATTTTTTTTAAAAAACGTGCCTGTTTTATTGCTGATGTGATAAAGAATAAACAAGTGTTGTGTGTTATCAAAAATGTTTATTCATGTAGGATTTCTAACTTTAAGTAATACAATCTGCATTTTGGAATATGTGGCAGCTTAATTAAATATATTGAGTCAGAGATTTGTCAGTATTGCTCAGCCCTTGTCTGCAGAACCACGGGCTTTTCGTTTGATTGACACCTGCCAGTCTGGGCTCAGGGTGATCTACAGGATGGACAATGGTCCAGGAGTTCCTTCAAATTGATACCTTGCAGAATGATTTTGCAAACTGACTCTGAGTGCATCGATCCTATTGGGGTTTTGCAGCACAGTGCATTGAGCTGTCCTTTGTATTATTGGTTCAGGGAGATGCCTGTTATGTCTGTTTGGTCCCTCAGGTTGGAGGGGGCAGATAAAAGAGATGGTGATCACAAGCTTGGTGGTAGATCCTCATGGGTAATATTTATTGATGTAGGATTCATAACTTGAACTAATACAATCTGCATTTTGGAATATGCAGCAGCTTAAATAAATATTTATTTATGTAGGATTCATAACTTTAACTAATACAATCTGCATTTTGAAATGTGGGATGGAGTTGTTGAAAAGAAAAAGTTAAAAAAATATTTATTATTCTGAAAAAGTATTTTTTGATATTTTTTTAAAAACTTGCTGATGAGATAAAGAATTAAAAAGTGTTGTGTTTTATCAAAAACATTTTATCCAAAATATTTATATAAGTAGGATTCATACATGCTTACTGAAATGGCGGGGTTGCTTACTGAAATGGCGGAGGCAGAGGACGGAGCGGCGAGGTTTGCTTACTAAAATGGCGGGGTTTCCTTACTGAAATGGCGGGGTTGCTTACTAAAATAGCGGGGGCAGAGCGCACAGGCAGGGTTTGCTTACTAACATGGCGGAGGCAGAGGGGGAGCGGCGGGTTTGATTACTGAAATGGCGGGGGAGAGCACACAGCTGCGTTATTTGCTTACTAAAATGGCGGGGTAGCTTTCTGAAATGGCTGGGGCAGGCGCACAGCGGCGGGGTTCGCTTACTAAAATGGCGTGTTTTCCTTACTGAAATGGCGGGAGGGTTGCTTACTGAAATGGCGGGAGGGTTGCTTACTGAAATGGCTGGGGCAGAGCGAAATGCGGCGGGGTTTGCTTACTAAAATGGCGGGGGTTGCTTACTGAAATGGCGGGGTTTGTTTACTAAAATGGCGGGGGTTCTTACTACATAAGAACTTGGTGCTGGATCCTCATGATAAATATTTGTTTATGTAGGATTCATAACTTGATACAATCTGCATTTTGAAATGTCAGATGGAGTTGTTGAAAAGAAATTTTTTAAAATATTTAATATTCTGAAAAAGTATTTTTTGATATTTTTTGAAAACTTGCATGTTTTATTGCTGATGGGATCAAGAATTAAAAAGTGTTGTGTTTTATCAAAAATATTTTATCAAAAATTTGGAAATGAATATCTGCATTGAATGTGTAACGTGTGGAAATGTAGGATGGAGTTGTTGAAAAGAGAATGTTTTAAAAATATTTATTACATGAAAAAAGTATTTTCTGATATTTTTTAAAAACTTGCCTGTTTATTGCTGATGGGATAAAGAATAAACAAGTCTTGTGCTTTATCAATTTTTTTTAATCAAAAATATTTATTTATGTAGGATTCATAACTTGAACTAATACAATCTGCATTTTTGAATATGCAGCAACTTAAATAAATATTTATTTATATAGGATTCATAACTTTAACTAATACAATCTGCATTTTGAAATGTCGGATGGAGTTGTTGAAAAGAAAAAGTTTTTAAAATATTTAATAT
>NW_027603354.1:0-16516 GCF_053455715.1 Rhinoraja longicauda
AGCAGGAGGGTTGGTGGGTAGATGGTACCGGGGGTGCAGGCAGCGGGAGACTGGGGTGGTGGTTGAGGGTGAAAAAGATATTTGCCAGGACTTTATTCACTGGAGGGATTGTGCTGTAAAGAGAAGCTCTATCAGCTCTATTTTTGATACTCTATGGCTCATAATCCCTTACCCTGTTATAGCAGACAATTGGCAATAACGGACACCATTCACCACCTCCCTACATGGTCTCGACCCGAAACATCACCCATTCCTTCTCTCCCGAGATGCTGCCTGACCTGCTGAGTTACTCCAGCATTTTGTGAATAAATCGATTTGTACCAGCATCTGCAGTTATTTTCTTATACCATTATAACAAAGGTTTACTTAGGTTCATAAACATTAGGGAAACAATTATGCAGTACCAGTATACATGAATGTTTGAGAAACTGACTCCAACATTTGATTGTCTAGTCAAATTGCATCTCACAGTCTTGAAACTTCGTCATTCCATGTTTTTAATGCAACTTACCTTTTTCTGATACATTCGGTTTTCTGAAATATTTATTTACTGCCCAAAATCACATTGATGGTGTGAAAGTTTGGCTTCGCCACAGAGACAAGGTGGATACTGTTCCAGACAGATTTACTGGTGATGAGAGGGCTGTTGATGCTTAATAGACCAAGCAGTTGTTGACTGCTCTCTTTTAATGTGAGGTGTAAATACAGCCGGGTAAACAAATTTTCCACCTTTGTCAGAAGGCAGTGAGGCACTGCATTCTGGGAAACATGGAGCAACATAGTTCATTTCTTAACAGTTACGAGTTCTGTTTTTAGTTCAGACTAATTCTGGGTAAAGAGTACAGAAGATTCAACCAAATACTTACATTTGCCATTTCAATTTCAAGCTCCAGCACTTTCATCATTTCGTCTTCAATAAAAGAGTCATTTTTTGTCATGTTTCTGTCTTCTCTGATCATCTTAGCAACTCCAATCATAAACTGTAAGTAGGCCTCACGTACCTTCAATAAAAGGTAACATCTTTCAATTGTTAGATACAGTGGATACAACCACAAAATGCCTTCTCACCCTTCCATGGTGTTGGGCTAGAAGGGTAAAGCATTGCCGAGCAAACTCCTTATACTCTGTGCCAACAATCCATTTACTTGGGATGTGGGCAAAACTGGTACTTATTACTGAATAGCAGAGCCCCGAGGATATTTAAAGTGTGGAATTGAGTCACAACTTAGTCTGACAAGATAGAGTTGGCATGTTACTGGAACATTCTGTTTTAATGACATTTTTATGCACACTTTTTGGTTCCAGTCCAAAATTAACAGATGTTTTAAATTCAGTTTTACAATTTGCCATGGAGGGACTTGAACCCACGACTTCTGGCTTCCTGATTCATACCGTAGCATTCAATATTGGGAAATTGGGCACATGTCCAATAGCAACATACAACGAATGACAGCACCATAAATTACATGTCTTCCTGAATTCTAGCATGTGGTCCTAACAGTTTGTTTCTACTTCATCAGCATTAAATGTTAATATTTATGTGAATGTATTAAATATCAAACTGTAAACTATTCAACGAAACAAAGTAGGTGAACTGCCAACTAGAAGTCTTCCCTTCCTCCTGAACTCCAGAACCTTCGAGGAGCTCAGCTACCAATGTTCTAAATAACTAGTTTAGTTAGATATCAATTCCTCTGCTCTCCTGCACACTGGGGTTTAGCTCCTTGCTTAATGGAATGGCCTTTGTTAACTTTGTGAAGGTCCCACAAACTATAAAGAGAACAGTCTGAAGAAGGGTCTCGACCCGAAACGTCACCCATTCCTTCTCTCCCGAGATGCTGCCTGACTTGCTGAGTTACTCCAGCATTTTGTGAATAAATACCTTCGATTTGTACCAGCATCTGCAGTTATCTTCTTATAAAGAGAACATCCTGTTTTACTACTCTGCAACAACAGTAGGTATACCCAAAATGAACTACACATAAAGAAATCGTAGACTCCACACACAATCCGTGTTATTGTACACTAATTCAGTCTTGGGTTTTAGCTACTTTTCCCAGCCAGAATCAAAAATGTGTGTCACGGTGGCGCAGCGGTAGAGTTGCTGCCTTACAGCGCCAGAGACTACAATCCTGACTACGGGTGCTGCCTGTACGGAGTTTGTACCTTCTTCAGGTTTTCTCCCACACTCCAAAGATGTGCAGGTTTGTAGGTTAATTTGCTTCGATAAGGATTGTTTAAAAAGAGTGTGTTGGATGGAGCTCGTGTATGGGGATCGCTGATCGGCGTGGACCTGTTTCCTCGCTGGATCAGTAAACTAAACTCAACTAAAGGTTTGTGTAATCTGTTCATGAACCACTGCTGGGAATTACATTGCTGTAAATGATCACAATTGATTCTGTGCCTATTTCAAATAATATCAAACTATTTTCCATCCACCATATTTTGTTCATCTTATAACTGTTGCACATTCTGTTTACTGCAGTTCATTGGGATTCTTTAAATAGGTTCTGACTGATGAGTAAATAATTCTTGTTTTAATGTAATCCAGACTCCTATGTCACCCTGCCTTCAATTCACAGGGTTATATGTTGTTGTCAAATGACCATTTATTTTATCGTGGAAATAATGTCAGCAAACTATTTTATGTGAATATCATATTGCAGAACAGCTTTCCATTAACTTGTTTAACAGGTGATGGTAATTCTGCCTCAGAACAAAACACAGACACTGGGCAACTCATGAATAAATGAAATTAGAAAATTTAGATGAACTTCATTTAATTTAGAGATACAGCGTGGAATCAGCCCCTTCGGCCCACCAAGTCCACACTAACTAACGATCCCCTCACACCAACACTATCCTACACATATTAGGAACAATTTACAATCTTTACCGAAGCCAATTAACCTATAAACCTGCACCTCTTTGGAGTGTAGGAGGAAACTGGAGCATCTTCTCTGGTTTGCTTCCAGTACCTCGTGCAAGTAAAGGTAAGAACAGGAAGGTAGGGGAAATGAATGTGTGGCTGAGGAGTTGGTGCAGGGGGCAGGGATTTAGATATCTGGACCTTTGGGATCTCTTCTGGGACAAAGGTGACCTGTACAAAAGGGATGGGTTGCACCTTAACTTGGGGGGTGGGGGAAGGGGGTTAACAACATCCTGGCAGGCATTTTTACAAATGCTATATGGGTGGGTTTAAACTAGATTGACAGGGGGGTGGGACCTCATACAGGACAGAGGCAGGTGAGAGGCTAGATGTTGGTATGGAGGGTGGTGTGGGAAAGGTTAGTGGACAGAATAGGCCGGTAAAAAGCGGAGAGCGAGGAAGGAGGGTCGGTTTAAACTGCATGTATTTTAATACAAGGGACCTGACGGGTAAGGCAGATGAGCTGAGGGCATGGGTGGGTACGAGCGACTGGGACATTGTAGCCATGACTGAAACCTGGTTAAGGGAGGGGCAGGACTGGCAGCTCAATGTTCCGGGGTACAGTAGCTTCAGGAGAGACAGGGGTGAGGAGGGGGGGTTGCATTGTTGGTTAAGGAGGATGTCACGGCTGTGATCAGAGGTAATCTTACAGACGGTTCGTCTAGTGAGGTTATATGGGTGGAGCTGAGGAACAAGAAAAGGATGATCACCTTGTTGGGTGTGTACTACAGACCCCGGAATAGTCAATGGGAATTAGAAGAACAAATGCGTCAGGAGATTGCAGACAGCTGCAGGTCAAATAAGGTTGGTGTAGTAGGGGATTTTAACTTTCCCAATATAGACTGGGAAAATCATAGTGTGAAGGGTTTAAATGGGGTGCAATTCCTCAAGTGTTCAGGAGAGTTTTCTTAAGTTGTATGTAGAAGCCCCCACACGTGAAAGGGCAACGCTGGATCTAGTTTTTGGAAATTGGGAAGGGCAATTTAATGAAGTATTTGTGGAGGAGCCTTTTGGGACCAATGACTACAGTTCGATTAGGTTTAAGATAGTTATGGATCGGGACGATGTTAAAATGCTCAACTGGGGAACTTTGAGGGTATGAGAGAATGTCCCACTCAAATTGACTGGGACAGGTTATTTGAGGGGAAAGGGACTTTGGCCAAGTATGATGTTTTTAAAAGTGTGCTGATGAAAGCTCAGGATATGTATGTCCCCGTAAGAGTGAAGGGCAAGGCAGGCAAACGTAAGGAAGCTTGGCTGATGAGGGAAATTGAGGCGTTGGTCAAAAACAAGAATGATGCATGGGACAGGTATAGGCAGTTGAGATCAAGTGCATCCCTGGAGGAGTTTCGGGGACTAACGAGTAAACTGAAAAGGAGATCAGAAGGGCAAAAAGGGCCAGGATATAACTCTGGTGGGTCCCAAAATATTTTATAAAAACATAAGGGGGAAAAGGGTAACTGGAGAGAGAGTGGGACCTCTCAGGAATCAAAGCAGTCACCTCTGTGTGGAGCCACAGGAGATGGGCAAGGTCCTCAATGAGTATTTCTCCTCTGTATTTACCGAGGAGAAAGACAGTAGGACGGAGGAACTGGGGGCAGTCACTGGAAGTGTCTTGAGAGCAGTCAGTGTTACCGTCGAAGATGTACTGAAGGTACTGTCATGTATGAAGGTAGACAGATCTCCTGATCAGATATATCCGAGGACATTGTGGGAAATCAGAGAGGAAATTGCGGGAGCCCTGGCTGAAATTTACGAGTCGTCCTTAGATACAGGAGAGGTGCCGGAAGACTGGAGGGTGGCAAATGGTGTGCCTCTTTCCAAGAAGGGCTGCAAGTAAAATGCTGGGAACTATAGACCGGTGAGCTTAACATCTGTAGTTGGAAAGTTACTAGAGAGTATTCTGAGGGACAGGTTATACAGGCATTTGGATGGGCAAGGGGTGATTAGGGATAGTCAGCATGGTTTTGTACGTGAGAGGTCGTGTCTCACAAATCTGACATGACCAAAGAGGTTGATGAGGGCAGAGCTGTAGATGTCGTGTACATGGATTTCAGTAAGGCGTTCGACAAGGTTCCACGTGGTGGGCTGCTCCGGAATGTTAGATCGCATGGGATCCAAGGAGAGATTGCTGAATGGATAGCAAATTGGCTTCAAGGAAGGAAGCAGAGGGTGATGGTGGAAGGTTGCTTCTTGGACTGGAGGCCTGTGACTAGTGTTGTGCCTCAGGGTTCGGTGCTGGGCCTGTTACTGTTTGCCATCTACATCAATGATTAGGATGAGAACATTCAGGGCAACATAAACAAGTTTGCAGATGATACAAAAGTGGGTGGTTTTGCAGATAGTGAAGATGGTTGTGAAAGATTGCAGCAGGATCTGGATCGATTGGCCAGGTGGGCTGAGGAATGGTTGATGGAATTTAATACAGAGAAGTGTGAGGTGTTGCATTTTGGGAAGTCTAACAAGGGCAAGACCTACACAGTGAATGGTGGGCCTCTGAGGAGCGTTGTAGAGCAGAGGGAGTGCAGGTGCATGGTTCCTTGGAGGTCGAGTCACAGGTAGATAAGGTGGTCAAAAAGGCTTTTGGCACATTGGCCTTCATCAGTCAGAGTATAGAATGTAGAAGTTGGGAGGTCATGTTGCAGTTGTATAAGACGTTGGTGAAACTAAACTAGATGTTTGTGTAATCTGTTCATGAACCACTGCTGGGAATTACATTACTGTAAATGATCACAATTGATTCTGTGCCTATTTCAAATAATATCAAACTATTTTCCATCCACCATATTTTGTTCATCTTATAACTGTTGCACATTCTGTTTGCTGCAGTTCATTGGGATTCTTTAAATAGGTTCTGACTGATGAGTAAATAATTCTTGTTTTAATGTAATCCAGACTCCTATGTCACCCTGCCTTCAATTCACCGGGTTATATGTTGTTGTCAAATGACCATTTATTTTATCGTGGAAATAATGTCAGCAAACTATTTTATGTGAATATCATATTGCAGAACAGCTTTCCATTAAACTTGTTTAACAGGTGATGGTAATTCTGCCTTAGAACAAAACACAGACACTGGGCAACTCATGAATAAATGAAATTAGAAAGTTTAGATGAACTTCATTTAATTTAGAGATACAGCGTGGAATCAGCTCCATTCGGCCCACCAAGTCCACACTAACTAACGATCCCCTCACACCAACACTATCCTACACATATTAGGAACAATTTACAATCTTTACCGAAGCCAATTAACCTATAAACCTGCACCTCTTTGGAGTGTAGGAGGAAACTGGAGCATCTTCTCTGGTTTGCTTCCAGTACCTCGTGCAAGTAAAGGTAAGAACAGGAAGGTAGGGGAAATGAATGTGTGGCTGAGGAGTTGGTGCAGGGGGCAGGGATTTAGATAGATCTCCAGGGCCAGATCAGATATATCCGAGGACATTGTGGGAAAACAGAGAGGAAATTGCGGGAGCCCTGGCTGAAATTTACGAGTCGTCCTTAAATACAGGAGAGGTGCCGGAAGACTGGAGGGTGGCAAATGGTGTGCCTCTTTTCAGGAAGGGCTGCAAGTAAAATGCTGGGAACTATAGGCCGGTGAGCTTAACATCTGTAGTTGGAAAGTTACGAGAGAATTCTGAGGGATAAGTTATACAGGCATTTGGATGGGCAAGAGCTGATTTGGGATAGTCAGCATGGTTTTGTACGTTAGAGGTCGTGTCTCACAAATCTGACATGACCAAAGAGGTTGATGAGGGCAGAGGTGCAGATGTCGTGTACATGGATTTCAGTAAGGCATTCGACAAGGTTCCCCATGGTAGGCTGCTCTGCAAGGTTAGATCGCATGGGATCCAAGGAGAGATTGCTGAATGGATAGCAAATTGGCTTCAAGGAAGGAAGCAGAGTGTGATGGTGGAAGGTTGCTTCTCGGACTGGAGGCCTGTGACTTGTGGTGTCCCTCAAGGTTCGGTGCTGGGCCCGTTACTGTTTGCCATCTACATCAATGATTAGGATGAGAACATACAGAGCAAGATTAACAACTTTGCAGATGATACAAAAGTGAGTGGTTTTGCAGATAGTGAAGATGGTTGTGAAAGATTGCAGCAGGATCTGGATCGATTGGCCAGGTGGGCTGAGGAATGGTTGATGGAATTTAATACAGAGAAGTGTGAGGTGTTGCATTTTTGGAAGTCTAACAAGGGCAGGACCTACATAGTGAATGGTGGGCCTCTGGAGAGCGTTGTAGAGCAGAGGGATCTGGGAGTGCAGGTGCATGGTTCCTTGAAGGTCGAGTCACAGGTAGATAAGGTGGGCAAAAAGGCTTTTGGCACATTTGCCTTCATCAGTCAGAGTATAGAATATATACAAGTTGGGAGGTCATGTTGCAGTTGTATAAGACGTTGGTGAGACCACATTTGCGATATTGTGTTCAGTTCTGGGCACCATGTTATAGGAAAGATATTGTGAAGCTTGAAAGGGTTCAGAGAAGATTTATGAGGATGTTGCCAGGACTAGAGGGTCTGAGCTATAGCAGAGGTTGAGTAGGCTGGGTCTCTATTCCTTTGAGTGCAGGAGAATGAGGGGTGATCTTATAAAGGTGTATAAAATCATGAAAGGAATAGATCGGGTAGATGCACAGAATCTCTTGCCCAGAGTAGGGGAATCGAGGACCAGAGGACATAAGTTCAAGGTGAAGGGGAAAAGATTTAATAAGAATCTGAGGGATAACTTTTTTACACAAAGGGTGGTGGGTGTATGGAACAAGCTGCCAGAGGAGGTAGTTGAGGCTGGGACTATCCCACCATTTAAGAAACAGTTAGACAGGAACATGGAAAGGACAAGTTTGGAGGGATATGGACCAAGCGCAGGCAGGTGGAAATAGTGTAACTTGGACATGTTGTGGGCAAGTTGAGCCGAAGGGCCTGTTTCAACACTCTGACTCTATGACCTGGAGAAAACTCAAGCAGGTCATGTGGAGAACATACGAACTCTGTACAGACAGCACCCGCAGTCAGGATCGAACCCAGGACTCTGGCGCTGTTAGGCAACAACTCTACCGCTGGGTCAATGTGCCGACCTAAAGTACTCTGAGAATCTATGATATGTTCTGCATTGATGGTCTCAGTGCTCACCCTCTTGTAGTTACCATCCCTGAAGTAATAATCCCTGGAGGGCATTCCCAGGCTGGGTTGATCGATCTGCAAGAGGAACAGACAGTGCATGAAGCAAAAGCTGGAAGAACATCCAATGAATGTTGATTCAACAAACTGATTTATTTCAATTATTGCTGCTTCCCCACAACTCAAGGAGAATATACAACGTGTATTGCATAAAAATGACAAGAGATCTGTGATGACAAGCCATATGTGTAACGCTTGGACGTTTGTTGTGTGTGTTTTCCCAGCTCCATGATCGGTGATGACAAGCTCATGGGAATCCTGGAACTTGGTCAACACTCCCCTCTGCAACTGGGTCCTCGACTTTCTGACAAACATTCCCTAACACTGGTGCCCCTCAAGGATGCTTTCTCAGCCCCCGACTAAACTTCTTATACACCCACCACAGTGCAGCCAAATACAAAACCAACTCAATCTACAGGTTTGCAGACCATATGAAAACCAAAAGAACGCATACCTATTACCAATGGAATCTAAGGATATGGGGAGAAAGCAGGAACAGGGTAGTGATTCTGGATGATCAGCCATGACCATATTGAATGGCAGTGCTGGCTCGAAGGGCCGAATGGCCTATCCCTGCACCTATTTTCTATGTTTCTAACTTTGGCTTGTCTCCAACAACCCTCAATAACTTCTGTAGATGCACCATAGAAATCATCTTATTCAGATTCATCACAACCTGGTTTGGGAACATCTCCATCTAAGACCGCAAGAAATTGCAGAGGCTTGTGAACGTAGCCCAGACCATCATGCAAACCAGCCTCCCTTCCACAGACTCCGTCTACACAGCAAGACTGCCAGCAAGGACCAGTCTTACCCCAGTCACTCCGTCTGTTCACCTCTCCCATCAGGCAAAAGGTTTAGAAGAGTGAAAATGCACACCTCCAGATTCAGCAACAGTCTGTTCCCAGCTGTAAGCTGGTAACTCACGGTCCTCTCATCAACCAGTGTGCAGCCTTCACCTCCCATCTACCTCTTTGGAGACCTTTGAACTATCTTTAATTGGACTTCAATGCTATATCTTGGATGTTGTACCCTTTACCCGTTACCTAAGCACTGCGGACAGCTTGATTGTATTCATATGTCGTCTTTGACTGGATAGAACACAAACAAAATCTTTTCACTGCACCTCGTAAAACTTGACAATAATAAACTCTACAAAAAAAATGTAGGCTTCGGGCAGAAAGCACAGATTGTGAATATCACAACCTGGGGGGGATTTAAATGATTTGTGTGGGATCAGCAATCAGAACGCATTCTGCACTGAAACCAATTGAAAGGATTATAACGTTGCACAACTTTGTTTTCTGATAATTTGAACATTAACGTTGGAAGCATTTTTCATCATTTAGCTCACCAACTAAGTGTAAATACATGACCTCTTTGCCTTTTGGAATGCTTAATAAAACCTTGCACAGTGCAATTTTCAGTTATAAACTGTGGAATGTATTTTTGCTCATGATTCAAACGCAGTAAAACAGGAGCAAGAGTTGGACAAGCATTGGCCACCATTTAATATAATCCTGGCTGATCCTCTGTCTCAATAATATATTCCTACTTGCACTTCACATATATTGATGCTCGTTGCATCTAGAAATTGATTCCCTACTTAAATACATATAGCAAAGTGGCCTCTACAATCATTCATAAGTTCAAACGTTTGAGGAACAGCATTAGGCCATTCAAAACCCATCAAGTTTACTCCGTCATTCAATCATGGCTGACCGACTTATCTCTCCCTCCAAACCCCATTCTCCTGCTTTCTGCCCATAACCCCTGACACCCTTACTAATGAAGAATCTATCTATCTATGCCTTACAAATATCCATTGAGGGCTTCCACAGCCTTCTCATCATTATAATCATACTTTATTAGCCAAGTATGTGTTGCAACATACGAGGAATTTGATTTGCCGTACAGTCATACCAATAAAAAGCGACAAGACACACAAAGTACATTTTAACATGAACATCCACCACAGTGACTCCTCCACATTCCTCACTGGCCAAAAAAAAAGTTCAATCGCTTCCCTTCTTTGTTCTCCCGTGGTCGGGGGCCTTGAACCTTCCGTTGACGGGGCGATCTTGGCTCCCATGGCCGGCGGTCGATCCCTCAGTGTCGGGGCAATCAAGCTCCCACATCGGGGGGATCTCAGCTCCCGCGCCGAGCAATTGGACTCAGGGTCAGGGCTACTCGAACCTCCTGCGACTTTGGAGCTTCCCGACAACAGCCGCGCCGTTGTGTTTGGCTGCCTGCCACTGTATGTTTCTTTTTTTTCCTAGTCAGATGTGCAGCACTTTGGTCAACGTGGGTTGTTTTTAAATGTGCTATACAAATAAATTGACTTGACTTGACTTGACATCAGACTCTACCCGAGACTGCGAGCTCCTCGATGGTGAAATCTGCAGGCCGCTGTTGGAGCGTCGATCCGCAGGCCGCAGTTGGAGCAATGTAAGTCCACGGCCCCACGGTGGGGCTCAAAGTCAGTCTCAAGTGAGGCCGCCAGCTCCATCATATTAGGCCGCAGAGCGACCAGAGATACGATCCGGAAAACAATCGTATCTCCGGCAAGGTAAAAGAAGGCAAAGAATTCCACAGATTCACCACTCGAATCACTAATCTGTCAATTCCTTTAAAATCTAAGCCAATGTTTTAGGCTCAATACCTTGTGGGACCTTCACCACCCTCCCGGCTGAACCCAGGCCTGGACCACCGAAACTGCCGCAGCTGCCGACTCCCACCACTTCCCCGGGACCTTTTTCAACTTTCATTCCCCTCAATACATTGTTTCATGTTTAAAACACCTCCATATGGTGTGGATAGAGTTGCAACTTACAAAACGTTTTAGCAGTGAGATTTTCAACCTTACACAGTTCTTATTTACTCATAGAACAATCAAGTTTTACTGACAAAGTTTTCCGAGAAACAGTGCTGTCTGAAAGGTCAATACTCATACTGCATTCTTTGTTCTCGCTGAGCTTTGTGACCTATTTAAACGTCAGACACAACTTCATGTACGTTTTTGCAGCTTCACTCGCGGAGATCAGTTGCTCTCAGCGTTAAAGGTCATTGCAAGATGCCCCTGCTGATCTTTGATAAATAATTTGTTACACACTGGTGTATGACAGAGTATTCCCCACAAAAGGAGAGAAGACTTCATTTGCTTTTACAGCAGTCAGAATAAACAGTGGGGTTTTCCTTGCTCACAGGCTTCCTGAAAGCAAGGCATTCCCAGGCTGTAATGGATATTGAGTGTGGCAGGATAGTTGTCAACCTCCAACAAAGCTCTGAAGAAACTTTAGGACAGGTTTTCTCAGCGAACCTCCTGGTAGCTTCCAACCTGGACCAAAGATAATAGAGCAGAGCAAGATAGACCACTCGACCCTAAGAATCGTAGTATGTCATGGCGCCATTTTAGTAGGCAGAAACTTGCAGAAACATTTAAAAAGAACAATCACAAAAATCTGTGAATTGATAGATGAGATATATTCTGCATTTTTATGGTATCATCACACACACTGTTCCCCCAAAACACTGATTACACTGCGATAGGCAGAGCGAACGGCGGGTTTTGCTTACTAAAATGGCGGACATTACGCTCCTTTGCGTACTACACTTCAGTATAGGCGATTTCGACGAAGTGGTTCATCTTGCTCCTCTAGTATCGTTGAGCTGGACCACCTGGTTGTACCTTGATGGGGTTGGAGTGGTGGAGGAGGGATGGGCAAGGCACAAAGACCATGAGTCCTGTGGGCACTTTTCTGCCAGCTTGCCCAGGTACCTCTCAGCCCCTTGGCGTACCCTCCAACTCCAACCATGATTGTAGCATCCATTCATTGAAGAGTACTGCTTCCCTCGACCTGGAGCAGTATTGTTTATATCCACTCTACAGCACGTGGGACTGACTGACTGATCAGTGCCCATGTTAGTTTTCCCTCTCTAATTACCCTTGAGGACCATGACGAGCTGGCAAGCGTGCTGCTCGGAGGAAACAGCGGGAGCTTGCCTGCCTTTGCATTTACTGCTCTTGCCCCTCAGGAAGGTCATGGTTGGGGATTTGGGATTTGGGATATGGTGTCAGTGTAGCCCATGGCAATCCATTTATTAGATGGTGACCTCTTGTAGCCACTAACAGCAGGTGATGGGAATAATGAATGTTTAGAGTGGTGGCTCCTCTTGGATGGAGTCAAGCCTCTCCAATGCCATTGCAGCTGCAGCCATCCAGATAAATGGACAGTATTCCATCATCCTCTTGACCTGGACTTTGTAGGCGATGGAAAGGCTCTGGGATGTCATGAGCAGGTCACCCCACATCGTGCCCAGACCTACTCTCATAGCCACCATATTTATGTGGCTGGACCGGATAAAATGTTGGATCTTCAGAGAGTTGATAGGAAGGAACCTGGTGTTGGTAATAATACTGAAAGTCTAGGAGTGTGGTTAAAAGATGACTCGACATTGAAGGTAGTTTTTGCCTGGCACTGTGGTGGTGTGAATGTCACTTGCCACTAATTAGCCCATGCTTGACCACTGCCAAGGTCAAGGTCTGGTCACGGCAAGCACATACTGAGTCACCCGTTAAAGGTTTTCAGATGGGATTGATTCCTGTTCAATCATCAGCAAGCATCTCCACTACAGCACTGGAGGATCGCCATCGGCAACTGTTGAACTGCAACTTTACTTTGTGTTGCCAATTAAGCTACTTTTCTGCTAGAACTAGAATTCTATATATAAACATAGCACAAAAAGTAAGGAAATTTGTGTTTGGTAGATTATTTCTTTGTTGTAACAATGCTTCTTGGCAATAAATCTTATACCGTTGGAAAGCCTGTTTATTTCCCTTTTAAATGGTGCCACATTTGTAAGGAACATGCATTTGTGGGATGAGCAGCAGAGCTGAGTATATGGGTTGCGCCCATGAAAAATTTGCCAAATCTTCTCTGCCAATGCCAAACAGCTTATTCTGCTGTTGCTATTGACTCTTGTTTTGAGCTTCTGGTACCCCCAGGTGCTGACAAGAATGGGATGCCATCCCACAACAGTGTGTGACCAGGCTGGTGACCAGCATGAGGAGGAGGTGCCAGGCTGT
The DNA here is from genome assembly GCF_053455715.1 of Rhinoraja longicauda. NCBI lineage: Eukaryota > Metazoa > Chordata > Chondrichthyes > Rajiformes > Arhynchobatidae > Rhinoraja > Rhinoraja longicauda. The sequence continues at coordinate 13,196 of NW_027603354.1, forward strand.
TATGGCTGTGTATGGTTCTTCCACACGCTACTGTGGCTCCTGTTTATTAAATGAATAAATTGTTAAATTGCCAATATGTCTTGTTTCTTCAGACTTCAATCATCCAATCCACCAAACAACACCGAACAAGAGTCAATGGCAGAATAAGCTGTTTGGCATTGGCAGAGAAGATTTGGCAAATTTTTCATGGGCGCAACCCATATACTCAGCTCTGCTGCTCATCCCACAAATGCATGTTCCTTACAAATGTGGCACCATTTAAAAGGGAAATAAACGGGCTTTCCAACGGAAAAGATTTATTGCCAAGAAGCATTGTTACAACAAAGAAATAATCTACCAAACACAAATTCCCTTACTTTTTGTGCTATGTTTATTTACTGTAAAATCTACCAGCACTTATTTGCATCAAGCAACATGAATTCTAGCTATATTAAGGAGATTTGAGCCCTGTTTTTAAGCAATCTAAAGTTAGATTGTGCCATTTTCTTGTAGTGATATTCTGCATTTTCTATTCTAGCGACTTCAGTATTTAGTGAGTTTGATTTGCAGATTAAGACTATGTCTTTGTTGAAGTACCTAAAGAAACCAGTTCTATAGGAAGAGTGTGCAGGAGGAAGTAGTTCATTTCTGAAAGAAAGTGAAACAAACAGGACTCAAGAGGAAGTCTGAAGAAAGGTCTCGACCCGAAACGTCACCCATTCCTTCTCTCCCGAGATGCTGCCCGACCTGCTGAGTTACTCCAGCATTTTGTGAGTAAATACCTTTGATTTGTACCAGCATCTGCAGTTATTTTCTTACAGGACTCAAGAGGAGGTATGGTCAGGAGGCAACTCATTTGTGAAGGGTGACAAGGAAACTGAGGATAACGAACTTAAAAATGCAGTTATGTATGTCGCAGATGATGGCTCTGTATGAGTCAGATGAGTCTGACGAAGGGTCTCGACCCGAAACATCACCCATCCCTTCTCTCCAGAAATGCTGCCAGACCCGCTGAGTTACTCCAGCATTTTGTGTCTATCTTCGATTTAAACCACCATCTGAAGGGTTTTTTTTCCTACCTATGACTCTGTTAATGATACGGGCAAGGAAAAACTTAATCTCAAGAGAAAATACTAGGACCAAAGTACCCTCTCCTCAAAACTCTAGAAAAGAAAATGGAACGAAGAGTATATCAATTATGCCGTTGTCCTTCCCCAAGATGAACTAACAAGCCCTACTCCCTCAACTCAGTGTGTAGGAGCCATTTTGCGTTTATTAGTTATTATTGCATATTATTATTATTACCTTGTATCCTGCTGTAGTTTGGGCACTATAGAGTTAATGCAATGCTTATGTAGGGGTGGGGCGGAGCTAGAGTGGGGGAAGTTGGGTACGTGCTGGCAGTGTGTGTGAGCCGGGAGGTGCTGACAGAGGTTCAGCCAAAGGCTCGGCCAAAAGATTCATTAGCCAAGATGTAATCAGTTGTAGATCTTATTGGCAAGAAGATTAATACAGATTCCGCCAAAGTTATATCTGGCAGTTCGTATCGATCGCATAGACTGTGGTAAGATATGGAATTTTACCCAGCAAATCAATAACCAGTCGATGACAAGAGATATGCCAATATGTTTATTGCACCTTCAAAATAAAGACGACTAACTATTCAAACGTCGAGGAGGGTCTCTGTTATTATTTGCTCGAGTCATTAAGCTTATCGTTTTGCCCGGTCTATGCAAGTGGCAGCTTGGGAGCTAATTGATAAACGAGAGGCTGGCCGCTACATCGCGTAAAATTCCTTCTTAAGCCGAAGCGATTAGCTTGAATCCACTCCTTCAGAAAGTTCAGAGAACTTGCCTTCACAAGAGATGACGTGTGAGATCTTATCTGAACTGGAGTGATTCATGGCGAAATCTGCCTAAGCTGGAACGATTTATTGGAATTTACACTTCCGAATGTTCAGAAAGCTTGTCTTCGCAAGAGACGAAGGCTACGAAAGTTTACTGACCAGGGAGAGATTTATTGCCAAAAGCTGAAGCATTATATCTGTCTCTTAGAGTTATTTGAAAATTAGCTCTTGGATAGAGACTGTGGGAAAAAACAGCAGAAATCGTAGTCTTCTTTAAATTGTTTTTTTCTGTGTGAGATAACAAAAGCTGTTTTTGAATGATCGATAGCTTGGAATGCGGACAGCGTAGCAACGGCCTTGGGAGTCCCTGGTTACCAAGTCTTGTTTAAAAAATACCAGATAGTGGAAAAGGAAGCACATCTGGCTTACATTATCAAGCCCAGAATGTCTGAAATTAAATCCGATGTTCAGTCACAAGGTGGTGATAGTGGAACACGGCCTAAAGTGGGAAAAAGGGCCATTAAGCTTACTCAAATTGGCAAAGACATGGCTTATGAAAGCAATGAGAAGCTGAAGAAACATAAATATAAGATGGCTGTGAAGACCATGGAAAACATCAAAGAGCTAATAAGATCAGGAAAGAAGGCAGAGGTGCAGCTCAATCTGGATCACCTTAACCACCTCAAGGACAAAATCTACAGTATCCATGGAACATTGAGGCTGCTACAGTTAGCACCAGAAGACCAGGATAAGCAAGAGAAATGGATGCGGCAGGTGGTAGAAAATCTCGATGGAGAGAAGAGAATTTATAAAGGAGAATAGAATTTGTTTTGGATGTTTGAAAGAAGGTCATATGAGCAGAAATTGCAAGAATCGTTTGACTTGTGTTGTATGCAAAGGAGACCATCCTGAGATACTTCATTTTGAACAGAAGGACAAAGAAAGGAAACGTGAGCAGCCAGCCAAGGAAAAGGCGAGCCAGAGTGACGCCACTCCTCTTTCTCCGATGTGTGGACATATCGAGGCCGGTGAAGAAACTTGCATCTTCTCGATCGTACCAGTGCAAGTGAAGAGCTACAATGGGAGCACGGTGTTGCAAACGTACACTTTCTTGGATGGTGGAAGTTCAGTTACTTTCTGCACCGAAAGCCTGGTAAGAAGGCTGAAGGTCTCAGGACAAAGGAAGAAGTTTACCCTGCATACCATGAATCAAGAGAAGTCTATAACCAGTTGTGTTATTTCAGGTTTGGAAATATCTGGTCTGGACAGCAATGATTTTGTTCAACTACCAGACGTGCTTACCAGTAAGACCATTCCTGTCTCACGGTCAAACATTCCTAGACAGGAAGACCTGGAGCAATGACCTTATTTGAAGAATATCAAGATAACTGAAATAGACTCTGGTATTGACTTACTCATCGGAGCTAATGCTTCCATGGTATTGGAACCTTGGGAAGTGGTCCACAGAAAAGAGGATGGACCATTCACCATAAAAA
>NW_027603355.1:0-16498 GCF_053455715.1 Rhinoraja longicauda
TGTTCTGATGGAGTGACACACGTACTGATGCAATGATAGCCCGAGTGATATTCCTGATGGTGCGATGCTCTATGGGGAGGCACTGATGGAGTGGTACAGTGTAGGGTAGTACAGATGGAGTAACAAACGATATTTTATTACTGATGCAGTGGCACACTGTGGGTGGTGCTGGTGGAGTGATACACTTTGAGGTAGTACTGATGGAATGGCACTCTTTGTGGCAGTACTGACGCAATAGCATATTGTGGAATAGTACTGATTGTGTGACACCCTGCGGTGTAGTTGGATAGACATATACCAGAGTAATACTGGTGGATTGAAGCACTGTGGGGTAGTACTGATGGAAGGACTCATTGTGTAGTACTGATGGAGTGACACGCCGTTGAATAGTACTGATAGAGTGACACCCTGTGTGGTAGTACTAATGGAATAATACACAAGGTGGTACTGATGTTGCAAAACACTGTGGGTGTGTATTGATGGAATGGTATATAGTGCGGTAGTACCGATGAGTGACACGCTCTGGGGTTGTACTGATGGAGTGACATAGTGTGTTGTAGTAATGATCGTCTAACACGCTGTAGGCTTGTATTGATGGAGTGATAACCAGTGGGGTAGTATTGATGGAGTGACACAATGTGGGCAGTGCAGATGGACCAATACACTTTGGGGTAATACTAGTGAAGTGACAAACTGTGGGCAGGAACTGATGGAGTGGAACATTTTGGTGTATTACTGATAGAGTGACACAGTGTGCGGTAATACTGATGGAGGAACAAGCGATATGATCGTCCTGATGTCGTGACACACTGTCGGGTAGTATTAATGGTGTGAAACTAAATGGGGCAGCACTGATGTAATGACACATTATAGTGTAGTTCTGATGGAGTGACACATTGAGGGGAAGAACTGATCGAATGACGCACTGTGGGATAGTACTGATGGAATGACTATCCATTTGCTTGTACTGATGCAATGGCATTCTATGTGATAGTACCTAATGAATGACACGTTGTGATGCAGTAATGAAGAAGTAGCCGACGATTTGGTAGTACTGATGGAGTGACACGCTGTGCGATAATACTTATGGATTAGCATCCTGTGGGGTAGTAGTGAAGGACTGGTATATTTTGGGGTAGTACTGATATAGTGACACTTTCGATGGTATTATTGAAGGGGTGAAAAACTGTGGGTAGAACTGATGAAATTACATACTTAAGGTGGTACTGACACAGTGAAACACCGTCGGGAAGAAATGATGGAATGACATACTGTGGGGTTGTACTGATGAGAGTGACACGCTCTTGGGTACGACTAATGGAGTAACATGTAGTACTGATGGAGTGACAGACTGTGAAGTAGTATTGATGGAGTAACCTAACGTAGGGTAGTGTTGAAGTAATGGCACATTCTGGGGTAGTTCTGATCGGGTGACATATTGTGCGGTAGTACTGTTGTCGTGACATAATGTGGGATGGAATTGATGGAGTGACACTGTGCGGTAGTACTGATGGAGTGACGCACTGTAGGGTAGTACTGGTGCAATGGCATACAGTGGGATAGTACTGATGGAGTGACGCACTGTGGGTTAGTACTGGTGTAACGGTATACTGTTGGATAGTACTGATGGAGTGATGCACTGTAGGGTAGTACTGGTGTAACGGTATACTGTGGGATAGTACTGATGGAGTGACATCGGAGAGACCAAGCGCAAGCTCGACGATCGTTTCGCTGAACAGTTCCACACAGTCGTACCTGATCTCCTGGTTGCTCAGCACTTTAACTCACCCCCGCTACCCCATTCCCAATCTGAACTTTCTGTCCTGGGCATCCTCCATTGTCAGAGTGAGGCCCAGCGCAAATTGGAGGAACAGCACCTCATACTTCGCTTGGGCAGCAAACATACCAGCGATATGAACATTGACTTATCTATCTTCAATTAGCCCTTGTTTTCCCTCTCTCTCCATCCCTCCTTCTTCCCAGTTCTCCCACCAGTCTCACTGTCTCCAACAACATTCTATCACTTTCCCGTCGACCTCTCCGACATCAGTCTAAAGGGTCTCGACCCGAAACTTCACCCATTCTTTCTCTCCAGAGATGATGCCTGTCTCGTTGAGTTACACCAGCATTTTGTGCCTACCTTCGATTTAAACCAGCATCTGCATTTCTTTCCTACACGAAGTACAAGGCACGGCAGGACTTTCGGCTAATAATAGCTGTGCCGAACATGAGACGACCAACCTTACCTGCCTGCTCACAATGTATATCCCTTCATTACCTGAAAATCTGAACTTGTCTTAAATGTCACTATTGTATCTGCCTCCAACACCAGTGGAGTGGGTGGTAAGATTTTAGGACCCGTTATACAGGATGATGTGACAGAGTATTTATAAGTGCACGATGAAATAGGCATGGCTTTGTGAATGGAAGGTCGTGTTTGATAAATTTGCTGGAATTATTTGAAGAAGTAAATAGCAAAACATCCAAAGGAGAGACAGTAGATGTTGTTTACTTTGATTTTCAGAAAACCTTTGACCAGGTGTCACAAGATGGCTGCTTAGGAAGATGAGAGCCAACGGTGACAAAGGGCAAACATCAGCATGGATAACTGGCTGGCTGGATGGCAGAAGACAAAGAGTGGCAATAAATGGGGATTTTTTTCTCGTTGGCTAACAGTAACTAGTGAAGATCTTCAAGGATCGGTGTTTGCCCGCTACTCCACGTTTTATATTATGATTTGGACGAGGGGATCGAAGGCTTTGTGGCCAAGTTTGCGGATGTTACGAAAAGAGGTGGAAGGGCATGTAGTTTAGAGAAAGCATGGACTCCGCAGAAGGACTTGGACATGTTGGGGGAATGGGTAGAGAAGTGGCAGATGGAATATAGTGTAGCAAAGTGCGGAGTACTGCATTTTGGTAGTAGGAATAATGGCGTAGACTATTGTCTAAGTGGGAAAATAATCCATCAATCTGAAGTTCAAAGGGACTTGGGAGTGCTGGTTATCGTGTCGTATCTCCGTTCGTGCTACGGCCCAACAACGTGGAGTCGGCGGCCTCCAGCTGGGATCGACCTTGAAGAATCCGGTGGCAGGGCCTGGACTTGCCATCTCGGAGGCTTCGGCCGTGGGCCCTGCAGACCGCAACATCTGGAGTTCGCAGGTCCCTGGCTGGCGACCGGCTATCGGGAGCTCCAGCCGTAGCAGCTTCGACCGCCCCGAAGCGCGAGGTTTGATCGACCCGCTCGCAGGGCCTTCATCGCCCTGCGTGGCTCGGTCGCGGCACTTCCTATCACCCGGTGGGGGCTTAGGACCTTCATCGGCCTGCTCGGCTCGGCCCTGGGACTTTCCATCGCCCGGTGGGGGTTCAAAAGTCGAGAGCCTCGGTCGCCTCGTGGCACCACGGGAGAAGAATGAGGAGGAGATAAGACTTTTCTTTGCCTTCCATCGCAGTGAGGGTGTGCCTGGAGCAATCACTGTGATGGCTGTTTGTGTTAAAATTGTAATTGTGTGTCTTGTGTTCTTTATTGTCCACTGCCGGACTCACGTGAGAGGACGCTGGCGCTATTTGTTCGACGCTGCTCCGTCAGGACAAATCTTTTGTTTGTTTGTTTGTTTTTATGTCCTGACTGGTTTGTAAAGCGTCTTTGAGCAATTGGAAAAGCGCTATAAAAAATAAATGTTTATTATTATTATTATTATTATTATTATTATTATTCCCAAATTTTTTATCTGCAAGTTGAATCGGTGAGAATGATCAGCCATGATCACATGGAATGGTGGTGCTCGAAGGGCCGAATTGCCTACTCCTGCACCTATTGTCTATTGTCTATTGTCTAATGGAAGCAAACTCATTGCTTGCATTCATTTCAAGAGGACTTGTACACAGAAACACGGATTTAATTTTGAGGCTATACAAGGCGACGGGAAGGCCGCATTTGGAATATTGTGAGCAATTCTGGGCACCATATCAGAGGGGAGGTGTGCTGGCTCTGGAGAGGGTCCAGAGGAGGTTTACAAGAATGTTCCCAGCAATAAGTTAACCTCTGGCGAGCGTTTGGTCGACTCCCGGATTGCACTCGGAATTTAGAAGTATGAGGGTGGACCTCATTGAAACATACAGATATGTGAATGGTTTAGATCCAGTGGATGTGGAAAGTATGTTTCCACTTGTGGGACCGTCTCGGACAAGAGACCATTTCATCAGAATTAATCTACTTTCTCTTTTGAAGATGATCAGAAATTTATTTAGTCAGAAGGTGATCAATTTGTGGAATTATTTGCCACAACAGGCTGTGTAGGTCACGTGAGTGGATATTTAAAGGCGTAGGCAGAAAGATTCTTGATTAATACGGGTACCGGCGTCGGGAGCGGGGCTCAGGGGCTGTGGGGCAGAAACCCGGTGGACAACAGGTCGGCGTTGAACGGCTCCCATTTAATCCCCAAATTCCGCGTCGTAAAAAACCCCGGTGAGCGCGGAAATAAAACCAGGGGGGATGTAAATGTGGGAAGAGAGAAATAAAGAGCAAGTGAAATCAGAGCTGTCGATCCGTTCATTTCAACGCGTTAACCGCGTCCGTCATCGGAACAGAAACACTTTTGTGAAAATATAAAGATTGAAACAATTTCCCTTCCCGCGGGCTCCGCGGGTTCAGCAGCAGCCGCGGGCGGCGGGTCCTAAACTCGCCCCGAGTCACAACGCGGCACCAGCGGGGTTGGTGTGGTCTTCAACAGCGGCGTAAAGGCGAGTATGGGGGGGGGGGGGGGGGGGGCAGGTGGAGACAGGAGGGGGGGAATGACATCGGAAATTCCCTCCAGTGAGAGAAGGCAAAGTGAATATTGGAAATGGTAGATACAAGAAATCTTTTGAAATATAACGTGGGTGCGGGGAAAAAATCAACAAAGTGCTGGAGGAACTCAGCGGGGCAGGCAGCATCTGTGGATGGAAATGGACAGATCACGCTTCAGGGTCGGGACCCTTGTTTGGTCTCAAGGAGGATTTCCAAGAGCTACAGTCTGTTATATCAGAGTGAATGAATTGGTGTTGATGTCGTTCGGAAGAGTACGGGAAAGGTCTGACTCGGGAGGTGTAAATAGGAGAGCGGAATGAAATCGGAAATTACTGGAAGGCAGAAGAATAAAGCTGAATGTTGGGAGTGGGAGATACAATGGGTCTCTCGGTGTTGATGGCCATGTAGAACTAGAACAGTCTCTTCGGCCCACATAGAACGTGGAACAGTACAATGCCAAGCTAATCTCTGTTTCCTCTAGTTGCTCCGCTTTTCTCCCACATCCCAAAGACGTGCTGGTTTTATAGGTTAGTTGGCCCCTGTGAAGTTGCCCCTGGTGTATAGAGAGTGGATGAGAAAGTGGGATAACATAGAACTGGTGTGAACGGGTGATCGATGGTGGTCGTGGATTCAGTTCCTCCCCCACCCTGGTCGTTGTACTAGTTTCACTGTCGTCCTGGTGAGTTTCATTGCCTGTAACTCGTTTTCACCGAGCTCACAGCCAACAATGGCCTGCTTCTTTTATCATCATTATTTGTTCACGTATCTATCTTTCATTTGTTGACAATCTTTGTACCACTGTCGATATATCTCGTTTCACTTTCCCAATCAGAAGAAGGGTCTCGACCCGAAACGTCTCCTAATCCTGTTCACCAGAGATGCTGCCTGACCCGCTGACCTACTCCAGCTTTTTGTGTCTATCTTCGGGGGGCCGAAAGGCCTGTTTCCGTGCTGTATCTCTGCACCAAACCGTGTTCTGTTAATCGGGAACAGGACTGTTTGCACATCTTGGTTCTGCCACTAGATGGGAGCAACGCCACGCGGTGCGACCACAGACCAGCTGTAACTTTGAGAATTCACTTTGACAATTGCAGAAACAGCGGGGATCTGGTTTAATAAGTGACTTTTGTCACCTGTTACCACACCCGAAGCCCAAACCAAATGCATGGCTTAAAACGTTGAGGCTTTAAAATGAGCAATAGAAGCAAAAATTGCCCCAAATACTCAGCAGGTCAGGCAGCAACAGCAAGGTGAAACAGACCTTACATTTCAAATCAAATACTGATGACCAATGGTGTTCAACCTGAGTCATTAATTCCGTTTCTTTCTCTACAAACGCTGACCAACCTTCTGAGTATTTCTTGCATCTTACAGTACGTCTTCATTTGGGATTTTCAGCATCTGTGTTTTTATTTTAGTTTTTCCAGTTCAATGGGCGATTGGAATGTGATTCTGCCCATAAACTGCCAAGAGAAAAAACAGAAAGCCTTGGCGGCAGTATAGGGTATTTGGAAAGAGAAGGCTTAATATTTCTGAGGTACTGTGGAGCAGCGGGAAGAGCCGCTGCCTCAAGGCCAGGGACCCGGGTTCGATCCTGACCTCAGCTGCTGACTGTTCTAAGTTTGCACGTTCTCCTTGTGGCCTCGTGGATTTCCTCCGGGTGTTCTGGTTTCCTCCCACAATCAAAGGACATGCCGGTTTGTATGTTTATTGACCTTCTGTAAAAGCCCCAAGTGTGTGGGGAGTAGGTGGGAAAATGGGACAACAGAGAATAAGTGTGAATTGATGACAGACACAAAAAGCTGCAGGAATTCAACGGGTCTGACAGCATCTCTCTAGAAAAGGAGTGAATTGGTGATCGATGGGCCTGTTTCCATGCTGTGTGTCTAAAGTAAAGTAAGGTCCACTGTAAACTTCTCTCTCGTCAGAAAAATAACCTCCAAATACCACGCAACAGAGAAAACAAGACACAGATCAGTGAAGCACAAGAACAGACCCTTCAACACCTAATGACCAGCTGATGGAAAGACCGTTCAGAAGCCCGATAACAGAGGGGAGGAGGCTGCCCCTGAGACTGGCAGTGCGCCCTCCCAAGGTTCTGTACCTTCTGCCCAACAAGAGCAGGGAGAAAAGGGAATGGCCGGGGTGGGACGTATTTGATTATGTTGTCTGCTTCTCCGAGACAGAAATAAGTGCAGATGGAGTCTGGTCAGGGCCTCATCCACAATTCTCTGAAATTTCTTGCGCTCTTTTCCCAAACCAAGCTGTGACGCAAACAGACAGTGCGCATTTTATGGTAAATCTTGGAGGGTCGCCAGAGTAATAGAATGAAAGAGTGAGACAGCAGCCAACATGTCCCAGCTACACTAGTCCCAGCTTTTGGTCCATATCCCTCCAAACCAGGCACATCCATGTACATGTCTAACTGCTCCTTAAATGATGGGATAGTCCCTGCCTCAACCACATCCTCTGGCAGTTTGTTCCACAAATCCACCACTCATTGTGCCAAAAAGTTACCGCTCAGGTTCTTATTAAATCTTTTCCCCTTCACCTTAAACCTAAGTCGTCTGGTCCTCGAATCACCTACTCTGGGCAAGAGACTCTGTTCACCCAATCTATTCCTCTCATGACCTTATACAGCTCTATAAGGTTACCCTTCATCCTCCTGCACTCCAAGGAATAGAGTCCCAACCTACTCAATCTCTGCCTATAGCTCAGACTGTCTTGTCCTGACCACATGTTTGGCGACATGCCGAATTGCCTCAGTCCACTGATGAAGTACAGGTGTCGGTGCGGCGTCTTGGCTGTGTCTTTAGTGTGGTTGATCCGCCATAGATCGTTGATGATATTTACGCCAAGGAGCCTGATGCCCTTCACCATTTCCACTTCAGCGTGTTTGATGCTGACATGGGCTTGTCCTCCACTGCGCGTGCTGGTGGAGTGCCTGCCCCAATCAGGCTTCAATTGCTTCAGACGCTGATGGGAAGTCAACAAACCTGAGCGTTGTGCAATTCTAAACATCCCCATCTGTGATGAACGGCGGTTTATCGACAATGCAACGTCCTGTTATTGCAATAATGAGTGCGCATAATCAGAGGGAAAGAGGTTTTACGAGGATGTTGCCAGGACTCAAGGGCCCGAGCTATCAGGAGAGGTTGAGCAGGCTGGAACTCTCTACCTTGGTGCGCAGGAGGATGAGGGATGACCTTAGAGAGGACTAAAAAAACACGAGAGGAACAGATCGGGAAGATGTACAGTCTCTTGCCAAGAGTAGAGGAATCGAGAACCAGAGGACACAAGTTTAAGGTGAGGGTGGAATGATTTAATAGGAACCTGAGGGGTAACACAATATGGGTGGCGGGTATATGGAACGAGCTGCTGCAGGAGGTAGTTGGGCAGAGATTATCACAACGTTTACGAAGTAGTTGGACAGATACATGGATGGGGCAGGTTTGGAGGGATATGGGCCAAACGCGGGCACTGCAGGTCGGTCCAAGAACCTAATGGTTGTGGGGGAGGAGCTGGGAATGGGAGCTATAATGAACCTGTCGGTTTAGTTGATGGCCACAAAGAACTAGATCAGTCCCTTCAGCCCAGATCAGACTATGCAATGCCACCACTCCAGCAGCACGTTCCAGGCACCCACCACCCTGTGTGATAAAACATGACCTTTGAAATTTGCCCCCACTGTGCAAAAATCTATGTGGTCTCGTCAGAGCCGAGAGGGAAGGGGGGGCGGCGCGGGGGCGCCTGCTGCCTCGTCCGGCGGGACCTGGTTCGCCATTGCGGGGAAATATAGACAGTTCCATAAACATCCCGCAACTTTGTCGGCCCCAGAAACGTGGCGACTCTCTCTGCACTGCCTGGGGGAGGTCTGTATTTTACCGGATTGCAAGCAAAAGCAAAGCATTTCACTGTCCCTTGGTTCATGTGACAATAGAGTATAATTGGCTCATTGAGTTGAATTCAAGTTTGCACATGAGACTGTTAAATGAAATAACAGTGTTGGCCGTGGATATAATATCATTGTGCAGCCTAATATAATGAACAATTCACGATGGGAAACACTGATGTATTTAGTTTAAGGGGATGAAATTTACAGGCAGTTTGTATCAAATAGCATCCACTTACTGGTCAGGGCTGTGATTGACGGGGCTGAGCTCCGCCTCCCCTCAGCCGTGCCCCGATACTGCAAGGATGCAGCAGCTGCGCCAAAGGGATCGCGTTTTGAACCAGGAAGTGGCGGAGTTACAATGGCTGCGAAAGACCAGGTCGAGAGTTGGGCCGAGGAGATAGTTTGTCCCATCTGCCTGGAATTCTTCACCGATCCGGTTATACTGGACTGTGGGCACAACTTCTGCCGCTCCTGTATCACACAGAGTTGGGACAGGGAGGGGAGAAACTCCTGCCCGGAATGTAGAGAGGAGTTTACAGACCGCACCCTCAGGGTGAATCGGGCCTTGGCGAGACTGGCTGAGAAAGCTCGAACAATGAGTCTGAATCGGGAAATAATTCCAGAGAAGGAAAGTAAACCTCACTGCGAGGAACATCAGGAAGAACTGAAGCTGTTTTGTGAAACTGATAAGAAGCTGATCTGTGTGATTTGTGCAGCTGGGCGGGAACACAAGTCTCACAGCTTCATGCCGGTTAAAGAAGCTGTTGAAAACCACAAGGTAAAAGCAAACCGATTTTAAACGCATCATTGTTTAATTCCATTTTTACTGTTCAACCATTTAATTTTCTGATTCCCAAACACATTTGCAGGATCAGGTGAAATCTTCCATCCAGTCTCTCACAAAATATAGATCAGAGATCCAGCAAATGGAGCAGCAACAGAAAGAGAAGATTTCTGGAGTTCTGGTGAGGCTTTTAAGTTTCGATTTCCTGATCTTGTGCAGGTTTGATCCCTGTGACGCGTATAATAACAGGGCAGCGCAGTGACACAAGTCGTGCTGCTGTCTCCTAGTTCTGGTGAGCGGGTTCGATCCTGACCTCGGGGGCTGACCGTGTGGTTCACGCCTTCTCCCTGTGACCGCGGCGGATTTCTTCCACGTCCCCAACAAAGATACTAGAGGAGCAAAATGAACCTCTCCGTCGAAATTGCGTCCACTGAAGTTTAGTACGTAACATCATTTTAGTAAGGAAAACCCACCTCTCGCTGTGTAATCAGTGTTGTGGGGGAACAGTATGTGTGATGATCCCATCAAAGTGCAGAAAATATCTCATCTATCAACCCACATTTTATTGTTATTTTTATTTTAAAATGTTTTCCCCCTGCTAAATTTCTCTGGTTTTATTTTCTTACTGTTTCTGCCCATGTCCCTCCCATCCTTCCTCCCCAGTCCCCTCTTTTGTGCAGTTTCCCCTGTATTGCTCAAACACACACTCAGCACAAATTTAACATACATTTCATTAGGGCCTTCCCGTACACATTCGCAATCAGTGACATCAAACTTATTTCCAGAAATCCTAATATTATGAATAAAATAATTATGAACACATATTAAGATATTTATAATAATAATAATAAACATTTATTTTTTATCGCGCTTTTCCAAATGCTCAAAGACGCTTTACAAAAACAGTCAAGACATAAAAACAAACAAACGAATTGTCCTGACGGAGAAGCGGCGAACAAATAGCGCCAGCGTCCTCTCACGTCAGGGTCCGGCAGTGGACAATAAAGAACACAAGACACACAATTACAATTTTAACACAAACAGCCATCACAGTGATTGCTCCAGGCACACCCTCGCTGTGATGGAAGGCAAAGAAAAGTCTTATCTCCATTTTTCCATTATTTTCATTCTACATTAGTGTAATAAAATGTAATGCATACATACCTACACTTATACAGAAGTGCTAGCTTTAGACATGAATAATGTACATTACCACCATAGTTTAGTTTTGAATTTAACATATAATTGAGGGGGTCGGTGCAATATAGTGCTAACCCTCAGTTTTGTGGAAAATGAGTTACAGGCATTGACACGATACTTACCCACAATCCTACAACCTGTAAAAAAATCATATTTAAATTTAACCGATAAGTTGGTCAAATAACATAGGCACCTTCTAGGTTTTGTTGTGATTAATGGATTTTTTAAATGTGAGTATCTCATAACGATACATTTGTGGGTTAGCAGTATATTGCACCCCCTTCAATTTTACATCATTCAAAAATGAATTTCATAAAACAAGGATAACACCTTTTATTTCTGTCATTCATGGTAAGTTTTACATCATTTTATGTGCAAGATATACAGGGTTGCACTGTTTTGCATATCAGCTAACCAATGAAATGATCATGTCCTGATTTATACCAGCACTTCACCTTCCCTCCTTTGTCTGAAGAAGGGTCCCAACATGAAACATCACCCATCCTTTTTCTCCAGAGATGCTGCCTGACCCGGTGACTTACTCCACCACTGTGTCTATTTGAATTGGATTCGTGCTCTGTACCACATCAGGCAGCATTGGTCATTTTAGTGGCTGTCAAGGATTTTTAACTAATCAATTCACCAATTCAAATTTTCTTGGCTCTAATTATAAAGTTAAATGTCTTTTCGATTATATTGTGGATACAGTCGAGTTCTATTGTTGGCAAATGCCAAATCTCTGCTTCCATGACTTTCTAAAATAAAGCAAAAAGAGATACGGCTCGTGGAGGTGAAAATAAAATTAACAGAGAAAGCAAATATGATCAATTGGCCTGATACAGATAGAGTGGATCTCTAGTGCAGATATTCAATCAGTAACATCCAAATTTTAAAGATCATGAAGCAGCAACTCGTCAAGAAATAGTCATAGGGGTCAACCAACAACTTATCCAAGAAGAAGAACAAAAATAATTGTTAGCAAACATTTTATATACGAACAAATCGCAGAGAGTTGTGAACACAGCCCAGTCTGGCACACAGAATCTGTTTACTAAAATGGCGCTGAAATTTACCCATGACCAATTACGGTTTTACGTGTCGGGTGGTCTATCTTGCTCCTCTAGTATCTTTGGTGCCCAATACATGCTGGTTCAAAGGTCAATCGGTGACTGTAAATTATTCCTGCGGAGGTGGGTGGTGGGCGGATGAATGAGAATTAATGGGTACGTGAAAAGGAATAGGCAGCAGGGAATTAAAGTCATAAGGAATAGGAGTAGAATGAGGCCATTTCGCCCATCGCATCTACGCCGCCATTCAATAATGGCTGACCTATCTCTCCCTCCTTACCCCATTCTCCTGCCTTCTCACCATAATCTCTGAAACCTGTACTAATCAAGAATCTATCTTTGCCATAAAAAATATCCATAGCCTTCTGTGGCAAAAAAAATCCACAGATTCACCACCCTCTGACCAAAGAAATTTCTCTTCAACTTCCTAAATTAGCGTCCTTTAATTCTGAGGCTATGACTTTGAGTCCTGGATTCTCCCACTAGTGGAAACATCCTCTCCACAACCCCTCTATCCAAGCCTTTCACTATTCTGTATGTTTTAATTAGACAATAGACAATAGACAATAGGTGCAGGAGTAGGCCATTCAGCCTTTCGAGCCAGCACCGCCATTCAATGCGATCATGGCTGATCACTCTCAATCAGTACCCCGTTCCTGCCTTCTCCCCATACCCCCTCACTCCGCTATCCTTAAGAGCTCTATCCAGCTCTCTCTTGAAAGCATCCAACGAACTGGCCTCCACTGCCTTCTGAGGCAGAGAATTCCACACCTTCACCACTCTCTGACTGAAAAGGTTCTTCCTCATCTCCGTTCTAAATGGCCTACCCCTTATTCTTAAACTGTGGCCCCTTGTTCTGGACTCCCCCAACATTGGGAACATGTTTCCTGCCTCTAATGTGTCCAATCCCCTAATTATCTTATATGTTTCAATAAGATCCCCCCTCATCCTTCTAAATTCCAGTGTATACAAGCCCAATCGCTCCAGCCTTTCAAAATACGACAGTCCCGCCATTCCGGGAGTTAACCTAGTGAACCTACGCTGCACGCCCTCCATAGCAAGAATATCCTTCCTCAAATTTGGAGACCAAAACTGCACACAGTACACCAGGGCCCGGTACAACTGTAGAAGGACCTCTTTGCTCCTAAACTCAACTCCTCTTGTTACGAAGGCCAACATTCCATTGGCTTTCTTCACTGCCTGCTGTACCTGCATGCTTCCTTTCATTGACTGATGCACCAGGACACCCAGATCTCGTTGAATTAGGTCCCCCTCATTCTCTGAAACCCCAGCGAGTACTGGCCCAGTGCTAACAAACGCTCCTCATAGGTTAACCCACTCATTCCTGGGATCATTCTTGTAAACCTCCTCTGGACCCTCTCCAGAGCCAGCACATCTTTCCACAGATATGGTGCCTAAAATTGCTCACAATATTACCTATGCGGCCTTACCAGCGCCTTATGGAGCCTCAACATCACATCCCTGCTTTTGTACACAAGGCCTCTTGAAATAAATGCTGGCACAGAGTTTGCTTTCCTTACTATTGATCTATGCCTTTATTCCTACCACCAAAATGCATGACTTCACACTTTGTGATCTTGATGAAATATTGATCTTCACCTTTCATTTCACAGGAACAGTCACACAACCTTCAGTCTAAGATCAAATCCCAGTTTGCTGAACTGCACCAGATTCTCACTGAGAAAGAGCAGCGAGGACTGGCAGATATCCGGGAGGAAGAGAAGAAGATTCTAAATGCAATGGAGAAAAATCATCGAGAAATTGAAGAGAATTTAAAATTCATTCAGGAGGAACTCTTTAAGTTGCAGCAGCAGATGGATCAAAAGGACAATGTGGTGTTTCTGAAGGTGAGGGGTGACACTACAGTCTGGCGAAGTGAAAGTGCACAGTCACAAAATGGTGGGGGATGTTTCTGAAATAAATGCTGCCTTTACCAGTAATTCAGAACTGGGTTAATGTTTCATCTGTTCCAGTTGTAGTTGTTCCCAAACTAATTGGCCTCCCGCATAATCTATGGGATCTCAGGACTGCCTGGCCGGAATGTAGAGAGGTGTTTGTATTCTGTGGAGTTCAGAACAACCCGGGTGATCCTATATCTGATCTCAAGGACCACGAATGGACAGAGGGCAGTAAATCTCTGGGACTCTCCAACCAGGAGACTCTGAGAGGTTTAACCTGTTGGACGTATTTATACCAGAGAAAGATACATTTTTGAAAATATGTGGAATTGAAATCAAAGGGGATGGGACAAAGCGGAGGAGTTCAGCCCTGGGCTAGATCAGCCATGACCACATGGTGGGGATTAGCATTGAAATCTAGAACGTGGCGCACACAGCAGATTGATCATCTACATCCGGTTCCCATCAGCAGTGGGCGGTCACCTTGGGGGAATTTGCTCGGTTTGTTTTACCCACCTTTGTTCACCATAGAATGACTTCCCATTCTACATCATAGACAGGCCATTCGGCCCATCCTATCCAGTCAAGATTTCAGCTCCATTCAACATCCTTCCCATCTACTCACCACACCCGGTAACAATACCCCGAATTCCAGGAGTGCTCAAGTGTTTATCCCACTTGCCCTTAAATTATCTCTGCTGTTGGCTTCAGTCCCTCCAATGCAAGTGAGGTCCATGTTCTCATGACTGCATTCCTTTCAGTATTTATTGAAGACCACGTTACATTTCAGCTTTGATTTTTGCTCTCCCATCGATTAGAGATATTATTTCATCCTCACCCATTTAAATCCACCGATAAACTTAAATCTTATCTCATCATTCCTGACATCTTCCCCAGATAAACTCCAACAACCTGCCCAGTCTTTGCATTGAGTTCCATCCTCTCAGTTATGGCGTCATTCTCATGAACATTCCTTATGCTTTCCCCCTTCGTTCTACGTCTCGACTGTAATGTCCGCTTTCTATCTGCATGACAGCGGTGATAAGAGTTGGGAAATGGGAATTATCAGAGGGCTGTGGAAATGTGGACAAATTCCCGCTGTCGGGAATAGGACGGTCCATCTCAGTCAATTGAGATTTGTGTTTTATTTCTTTCAGGAGGAAGCTGGTCGCAAGCGAAGGTAGGACATGCTCTTGACGGAAACATTGTAAGGTTTTGTAACATTGCACCTTATTGTAACATTGCACCTTATTGTAACATTGCACCTCATTGTAACATTGTAACATTGCACCTCATTGTAACATTGAAACATTGCACGTCATTGTAACATTGTAACATTGCACCTCATTGTAACATTGCACCTTAACAGCAGGGGGACCAACATTCTGGCAGGCAGGTTTGCTAGTGCTGCATGTGTGGCTTTAAACTGAGTAGTGAGGGGCAGGGGTTGACAAATTGGGAATATGAAGATGGAGTTAAAGGGGAAGCGAATACATGAGAAATTGCAAAGGACTCTTGAATAAATGGGAAGGGAAGTTCTAGATGGGATAAGAGAGTAAGGTCAGGGCAAATTGTAACAGGTGTGAGTGGGGAGGTGAATACCGAAGGTAAAGTGCTGTATTTAAATGCGTGAAGTATAAAAAATAAAGTGGATGAGCTTGAGGCTGTCATATGTTGAAAGACGAGAGCGACTAGGCTTGTATACACTGGAATTTAGAAGGATGAGAGGGGATCTTATTGAAACATATAAGATTATTAAGGGGTTGGACACGTTAGAGGCAGGAAACATGTTCCCAATGTTGGGGGAGTCCAGAACTAGGGGCCACAGTTTAAGAATAAGGGTAGGCCATTTAGAACGGAGGTGAGGGAAAACTTTTTCAGTCAGAGAGTTGTAAATCTGTGGAATTCTCTGCCTCAGAAGGCAGTGGAGGCCAGTTCTCTGGATGCATTCAAGTGAGAGCTAGATAGAGCTCTTAAGGATAGTGGAGTCAGGGGGTATGGGGAGAAGGCAGGAAAGGGGTACTGATTGAGAATGATCAGCCATGATCACATTGAATGGAGGTTCTGGCTCGAAGGGCCGAATGGCCTCCTGCTGCACATATTGTATAATGTCTATTGCTTTGTTCAACAGCCCAATATATTTCTAACGCTCAGTTTATAACCAGCTGTTAAATATTTGCAGAGTTGGTGTTGAAGCCAACCCACAGTCGGTGGTAGATGGTCACTTGCTGCTTGAAAAGTTTGAAACTCCTTTTTTGTACAACACGGTATTGGCAGAAGCATCTGATGCCATCAAGCAAGGTAAAGCTTATACCTTTTCCATTGTTCTTGTTTCTGACATCTTTAAGTAATGCGTAGATGCAAGCATTAATGGTATTTTGGACTGAAGGGAAATTGAAGATTTGATCTACCACCAAACATAGCTGCAGAAAAGCATCACAAAGTCAGAGAGTTGTGTCACACAGAAACAGGCCCTTTGACTCGACCCGACCATGCCAACTAAGTTGCCCAACCGAGCTTGTCCCACTTGCCTGAGTCTGACACATATTCTTCCAGGTCTTTCTTATCCACGTATCCACCAAACTGTCTGTAAATGGTCGTCATTGTAGCTCCCTCCACCATTTCCTCTGTCAGTTTGTTCCATACTCACACAACGCATTGACTGTAACAGCTGCTCCTTTTTACTGTTTCCACTCTCACCTTGAACTGATGCACTCTAGGTTTAGACTCTCCTACCTTTGGCTAAAATACTGTGGTTATTCACCATATCTGTGCAACTTATATAGATCTTATACACAACTCTTAAAGCACCCTGATGGGCTCCAAAGACAAATGTCCCTGCCTGTCC
>NW_027603356.1:5000-7500 GCF_053455715.1 Rhinoraja longicauda
ACACCAGACCACCCCAAACAGTCCTCAAAAAACCCTAGGCACCCACCCTCAAACCGCAGCAAGTTAGGCGGCACCCTCCATCCTCACGCCAGAGATGGCCCCTGTGCCCACCCCCCAAACCTAACCCTAACAGCGGACTGCACTGGATCACCCCAAACAGTCCCCAAAAGACCCTTGGCACCTACCCTCAACTCAACAAGGATAGGCTATAACCCCCACCCCCAGAAACTAACCGTAACATCGGGTTGCATAGGCCCTCCCCAAACAACCCAAAAGACCCCCAAAAGAGGATCTTAAACCTTTGTAAATAGATGATTCAACCTGCATCAGAGGACCCCTTAGACCCAGAGACCCCCCATCACACCCGGAACACAGCTAGCTCCCCCAGAAAAGATGGACTATTGAAGGGAGCGATAGGACCCTTACACACTCACAACACGATGCCCACTCCCACCTCAGCCACAAACCCCCCCCCCCCCCATCACACAATGGCCACAGACCAGGTATGGGTTTGCAAAGCACACTCACTCACAACAAAGATTGCAGAACATGATAATAGACAGGAGGCCAGAGGAAGGCAGAAAACATTAACAGCAGATCAAAAAGCAGGAGGCCAGGAACACAACCAAAGAACACAAAGAAGTGGACCGACGAATTGAGACAAAGAATAGGTATGACATCAGCAGTCCCAACCAAAGTGACCGGTCCTAAGACAACACATGGGAGGAATAAACCCAGTACTTTCAACCCACCCTTTATAAACCACACACCGACCAGAAGTAGATCTCTTTCCCTGATGAAGCTACAGCGATAGCGAAACTGGAAAAGTCGTTGCCCAGTCGGGAAGAGTTCGGCAAGCGGTCCCCGCAAGCTGGAAAGAAAACCAAAGACTTGGTGAGCACCTTGGTGTTAACCTTACGCAGCTAGAAATAATTGATGTAAAGAATTGATGTTTATAGTTTACTGCACTAGCATTACAGTACAGTTTATTACAGTATAAGTTTTCTCCACACTGTACTAACCAAACCAGAAATGAGTAATAGCATGCAGATGTTAGGGGGGGCAGAGTTTAACAATGGGAATCTCGACCAGCACAGGAATCAATCGAGACCGAGGGATTCCTTTGCAGTCGCTGTTCGAGTAATTTATAAAATGGCCCAGACTCTACACCATCTGAGGGTTCTGCAAGAGCAGAGCCAACCTCCTAGAGGTATCAGGAGACAGGCGAGGATATTGACACACTTTATAAAACCGGCTAATCCCACCCAGGCAACATTACAAAAATTGGCCTCTAATGCTGACACCTGGGCAGAACAAACACGACAAATTTTGGTGGAACATTACCAAAACAGCTTGTATGATCTGGACAAAGTGTACCTGGAGGGCGAACCGACCAATCGGGTCCAGGAGGCGGTCGCCAAAGCCTTAATTTGGAACAAGAAAAATTTGGGGGATAAATTTAAAATCCGAATTGAGGATTTGAGAGAACGAGTCTTGGGCCTAACCTCAGAGACGGGACTGAGACAGAGAGGCAGCCTGCGGGAGTCCCAGCCCCGCAGGCACACCGCCGCAACTTCCAATGTTGCGGTACACATACCGCAGGCGTTGTTTGCTGTTTCGCAGGAGAGCCGGATCGACCGACCCCAGGCCGAATGGACGACCGCCCGGACGGCGCCCCGACCCGCTCCTGCTCCCCGCAGCCCCGACATTACTCCCCCCACCACCCCGGTGCGCCCACCCATCAGCCCCGAGATCGTAGTGTTGCGGCGGCTGGACCTCCTGGCGCAGGCCGGCTCCCCGCCACTCGACCCCCAGGCCCACCTCCAGTGGGACAGCGCGGTCCGATCAGAGGACTGGACATGTTGCCCGAGCACCGAATCACCCAGCACGTCAGCCCCGATCCACCGGGGCCCCGACACTCACGCCCAGTTGCCCCGTAGACCACGGGTACAGCGGAGACCTTCCCGGGGTGAGACCGAATCGAACGCGCAGCCTGCAGGGCCTCAGCCCGGAAATGACGTCACTGCCCCGTTGCAACAGGCAACCTTGTCCCCCCCGACAGTTCCCTCCCGCCCGACAGTTCCCTCTCCCCCACCGGCTCCTTCCACATCCACACACAGGGTCCCATCACCCAGGGAGAGACCAGCACGCAGGACCTGCACACAACAGCATAGGGTCCCCACGGCCCCGACCACCGACACAGTGAGGGACTCACAGGACGACTTCCAGCAGCACACACAGGGAGGTCCGGTAAATAACAGGCAGAGACAGGCTGAAGTAACTAGGCATCTCAATTCAAAACAGAAGAATGTAACCTGGAAACTCCAGCCCAGTAAGCCCGTTTTAATAATTGGAGATTCCAACATTTCTAGGATCCCAAAATGTCCCAACGACAACACACAATTGGACAGCTATCCAGGAGCCAAATTTATACATGGCACTGCCATCCTCGAGAAATTAGGGGAATGCCCAGAAACTCAGAAAGTGGTTCTTTCAATGG
>NW_027603356.1:15000-16496 GCF_053455715.1 Rhinoraja longicauda
GGCGAAATTTCAAAACAGAGCGGCGAAATTCAAAACAGAGCGGCAAAATTCAAAACAGAGCAGCGATATTCAAAACTGAGCGGCGAAATTCACAACCGAGCGGCGAAATTCAAAAACCGAGCGGCGAAATTCAAAACCGAGCGACGAAATTTAAAACCAGAGTGGCAAAATTTTAAAACCGAGCGGCGAAATTTAAAACTGAGCCGCGGTATTTAAAACCGAGAAAGATTTAAAACTGAGACGTGACATTTGGAGACAAGAAATTTAAAACTGACAGACATTTAAAACCGAGACACGAAATTCAAAACCGAGCGGTGAAATTCAAAACTGAGCGGCGAAATTCACAACCGAGCGGCGAAATTCAAAACCGAGCGGCGAAATTCAAAACCGAGCGGCGAAATTCAAAACAGAGCGGCAAAATTCAAAACAGAGCAGCGATATTCAAAACTGAGCGGCGAAATTCACAACCGAGCGACGAAATTTAAAACCAGAGTGGCAAAATTTTAAAACCGAGCGGCGAAATTTAAAACTGAGCCGCGGTATTTAAAACCGAGAAAGATTTAAAACTGAGACGTGACATTTGGAGACAGGAAATTTAAAACTGAGAGACATTTAAAACCGAGACACGAAATTCAAAACCGTGCGGCGAAATTCAAAACCGAGCGGCGAAATTCAAAACAGAGCAGCGAAATTCAAAACCGAGCGGCGAAATTCAGAACCAAGCTGCGAAATTCAAAACAGAGCCACGAAATTTAAAACTGTGCCGCGAAATTTAAAACCGAGAAAGATTTAAAACTGAGACGTGACCTTTGGTGACGGGAAATTTAAAACTGAGAGACATTTAAAACCGAGACACAAAATTCAAAACCGAGCGGCGAAATTCAAAACCGAGCGGCGAAATTCACAACCGAGCGGCGAAATTCAAAACCAGAGCGGCGAAATTCAAAACCGAGCGGCGAAATTCAAAACAGAGCAGCGAAATTCAAAACCGAGCGGCGAAATTCAAAACTGAGCAGCGAAATTCAAAACAGAGCGGCGAAATTCAAAACCGAGCGGTGAAATTCAAAACCGAGCGGCGAAATTCAAAACCGAGCGGTGAAATTCAAAACCGAGCGGCGAAATTCAAAACAGAGCCATGAAATTTAAAACTGAGCCGCGATATTTAAAACCGAGAAAGATTTAAAACTGAGGCGCGACATTTAGGAGACACGAAATTTAAAACCTAGACTGAAATTTAAAACCGAGCCGCGAAATTTAAAACCGAGCCGCGAAATTTAAAACCGAGTCGCTAAAATTAAAACCGAGAAACATTTAAAACCGAGGCGCGACATTTGGAGACAGGAAATTTTAAACCGAGAAACATTTAGAACAGAGACGCGAAATTTAAAACAGAGACGCGAAATTTAAAAACGAGACGCGAAATATGGAGACAGGAAATTTAAAACCGAGAAACAATTAGAACAGAGACGCGAAATTTAAAACCGAGACCCAAACTT
>NW_027603357.1:0-16462 GCF_053455715.1 Rhinoraja longicauda
TTCTGGACTTCCCCAACATCGGAACAATCTTCCCGCATCTAGCCTCTCCAACCCCTTAAGAATTCTATATGTTTCTATAAGATCCCCCCTCAGTCTTCTAAATTCCAGCGAGTATAAGCCTAGTCTATCCAATCTTTCTTCATATGAAAGTCCTGCCATTCCAGGAATCAATCTTGTGAACCTTCTCTGTACTCCCTCTAAGGCTAGAATGCCTTTCCTCAGATTAGGAGACCAAAACTGTACACAATACTCCAGGTGCGGTCTCAAAGAGGCAACTTTGTTCACAGAGAGGGTGGTGAGGATAGGGGACAAGTTGCCAGGGGTGGTAGTTGAGGCAGGTCGTTAAAGACACTGGGCAAGTACATGGATAGGAAAGGTTCCAGAGGGATATGGGCCAAATGCAGGCACAGGGCACTATCTTAGATGGGGCACCTTGGTCGGAATGGACGAGTTGGGCCGAAGGGTCTGTTTCGTTCTGTACGATGGTACTTGGTTTTGAGTAAGCTGATCTCAGCTACTCCGGCATGTTGTGTTGCTGGTTTAAAGAGAGGAGAATATCAGCTGCTGTCAGTGAAAGTCTGGAGAGGATTTGCCTGGGATCAGCTTTGTGAGACATCTCACCAGCATTCCTGCTAATGATCCCGTGGGAATAAATGCAACAAGAGGGAGCTCTGTAACTCAGCGGGGTGGGAACTCCTTGGGGAAGGTTAGGTGGGTGAGAATGTAGCAATAGGCTGATTAAACCAGTTTACCTTGCAGGGTCTGCAGATGCTGGTTTAAACTAAAGACAGACGCAAAAAGCTTAGTCAGGGGTGACGGGGAGAAGGCAGGAGAATGGGGTTAAGAGGGGAAAGATAGATCAGCCATGATTGAATGGCGGAGTAGACGATGGGCCGAATGGCCTAATTCTGCTCCTATCAATTATGACTTATCCCTCTTGTCGATTATCATCGCTTTTTGCATAATTTTCATTCATTTCACCAATATCTCTCGTTTCCTTTCCCCTGACTCTCGCTCTGAAGAAGGGCCTCGACCTGAAACTTCACCTATTCCTTTTCCCCAGAGACGCTGCCTGACAAGCTGAGTAACCCAGCATTTTGTGTCTGTTTACCTTAAATGCTGCCTGTTCTATGGTTGGAAGCCTCTGCATTCAACATGAACATTGTACGACATGGATCATTCACGGTGGCTGATGTTCGCAAACAATGTTGCCATTGTGTTCAGATCACCTGCGATTTCCTGGGCTACATTGTCTTTGTCAAGATTAGCACAAAGTTCTGTCGGGAACATGGTGTTTGCTTTACAAAATGCCTCTGAATTCTCTTGATCCCCCAGGCAATAAGTTCCAATTTCCAGCTCGGTGAAAAAGTATTTCAGGTCAAATGGAGAATTGTTCACTGGTCAGTTCTGTACTCAGAAATGGCCCAGAGTAGAGCATTGTTGAATTTCTTCAGACTGGAGGAGGGTTTCGACCCAAAACGTCCCCTAATCCTTTTCTCCAGAGATGCTGTCTGCCCTGCTGAGTTACTCCAGCTTTATGTGTCTAACTTTGGTTTCAGCCAGTATTTGCAGTTCCTTCCTACACATGCACTGTTAAGTCCGAGATAGATACATTCCTGATCGGAAGGGGTTATGGGGTGAAGGCAAGGGAACGGGTTAGGAGGGAGAGATAGATCAGCCATGATTAAATGGCGGAGTAGACTTGATGGGCCGAATGGCCTAATTCTGCTCCTATCACTTATAACCTTATGAACCATGGTTTAGTTTATTTTATGTTTGCATGTACCAAGTTAGACAATAGACAATAGGTGCAGGAGTAGGCCATTCGGCCCTTCGAGCCAGCACCGCCATTCAACGTGATCATGGCTGATCATTCTCAATCAGTACCACGTTCCTGCCTTCTCCCCATACCCCCTGACTCCGCTATCCTTGAGAGCTCTATCTAGCTCTCTCTTGAATGCATTCAGAGAACTGGCCTCCACTGCCTTCTGAGGCAGAGGTACAATTAAAGTCTTTTGTTGCATGCCAACCAGTCAGCAGCAAGACTATAGTGTACAGATAAATGCTAAAAGGAATAACGTGAATAATGTTTAGGGCAAGATAAAGCTAGTGTGTCGGACAGTGTTAGTGTACGGGGTGATTGTCGGTCGGCACGGACTCAATAGACAATAGGTGCAAGAGGAGGCCATTCGGCCCTTCGAGCCAGCACCATCATTCAATGTGATCATGGCTGATAATTCTCAATCAGTACCCCGTTCCTGCCTTCTCCCCATACCCCCTGACTCCGCTATCCTTAAGAGCTCTATCTAGCTCTCTCTTGAATGCATTCTGAGAATTGGCCTCCACTGCCTTCTGAGGCAGAGAATTCCACAGATTCACAACTCTCTGACTGAAAAAGTTTTTCCTCACCTCCGTTCTAAATGGTCTACCCCTTATTCTTAAACTGTGGCCCCTTGTTCTGGACTCCCCCAACATTGGGAACATGTTTCCTGCCTCTAACGTGTCCAACCCCTTAATAATCATATACGTTTCGATAAGATCTCCTCTCATCCTTCTAAATTCCAGTGTATCCTCTCGGTCATCCAAAGGGCCTGTTTCCACTTTAAAGTCTAAAAGCTACACGGTTCAATTTCAGTTTAGTTTATTGTCACATGTACCAAGGTACAGTGAAAAGAGCTTTGCTGCACAATTCTCTGCAATTCCTTATGGTCTTGGATGGAGCTGTTCCGAAACCAAGCTGTGATGCTTCCCGATAAAATGCTTTCTACGGCGCATCTGTAGAAGTTGGTGAGAGTTGTCGGGGACATGCCGAGCTTCCTAAGCCTTCTTAGGAAGTAGAGGTGTTGGCATGCTTTCTTGGTCGTTGCTTCAATATGGGTGGTCCAGGAGAAGTCATTGGTGATATTTACTCATCATCGCTATTGTGAGATTAAAAAGTACTGGAGTAACTCAGCGAGTCAGGTAGCATCTCTGAAGAACATTGATAGGTGACGTTTCGGGTTGGGACTGAAGAAGGGTCCCGACCCCAAATATCACATTTAAATCTATCTCCTAGGGAGGGAGGAGGGAGGGAGGGAGGGGGGAGGAAGGTGGATAAGGGGGGTTGAGGGGGATGGAGAGGGGGAAGGGGAAATGGGGAGGGGAGGGTGAGGGGGGTAGGAGAGGGTGCTGTACCAATGCAGGAGAGGTCTGGGCCCAACGGGTCCACTTGGTCTAGTTTCCTTTAAACTTTCTTCCTCTGAATTAAAATGGCACAGCAGTAGAGTTGCTGCCTTACAGCGAATGCAACGCCGGAGACCCGGGTTCGATCCCAATTACGGTTGCTTTCTGTAGGGAGTTTGTACGTTCTCCCTGTGACCTGCGTGGGTTTTCTCCGAGATCTTTGGTTTCCCCCCACACTCCAAAGACGTACAGGTTTGTAGGTTAATCGGCTTGGTAAATGTAAAAAATTGTCCCTAGTGGGTGTAGGATAGTGTTAATGTGCGGGGATCGCTGATCGGTGCAGACCGGGTGGGCCGAAGGGCCTGTTTCCGCGCTGTATCTCTAAACATCTAAACTAAAATCATGCCCTCCAGTATTTGATATTTCCACCCTGTGGAACCAGGTTCTGACTGTCTTTCTTACCTATGCCTCTCATAATTTTATAAACATCTAACTGGTATTAATCAAATAATGTTAGATCCTTCCCTCCTTCCCTCCCTCCTTCCCTCCCCCTTGTTTCATATTTCCTTTCACTTGTTCTCTACTTCCAGTCCAGCAATTAGCTCTGAGTCTCCTCCCAATCACCCACACAAGAGGCGATATACAGTAAATCACTAACCGATCAGTGTATCTTTGGAATGTGCGAGGGAAACTGGTGCACTGGGGGGGAACTTGTGCAGCTTTACAGGGAAAGTGTAAATTCCACACACTACGCTTAGGTCAAGGTCAAACCCAAGTCGCTGGAGCTGTGAGTCACCGGCATTATCACTCTCCTGTAAATGGTCCCTGACGAGCGAAACCAAACTTGGCGCAATTTGTGCAGTTTCCTTGCCCCTAATCACACTTGCTGTACAGGGAGTCTACACAAAGAGGCACACAGCTTGGAAACAAGCTCTTCAGCCCAACTTGCCCACACCAACCAACATATCAGATGTCAACTTATTTACAAACAGATGTCAACTTATTTACATCGGCGACTCCAAACGCAGGCTCGGCGATCGCTTCGCTCAACACCTGTGCTCTGTCCGCATTAACCAATCCGATCTCCCGGTGGCTGAGCACTTCAACTCCCCCTCCCATTCCCAGTCTGACCTTTCTGTCATGGGCCTCCTCCAGTGCCATAGTGAGTCCCACTGGAAATTGGAGGAACAGCACCTCATATTTCACCTGGGCAGCTTGCAGCTCAGTGGTATGAACATTGACTTCTCCAACTTTAGATAGTTCCTCTGTCCCTCTCTTCCCCTCCCCCTTCCCAGATCTCCCACTGTCTTCCTGTCTCCACCTATATCCTTCCTTTGTCCCGCCCCCCTGACATCAGTCTGAAGAAGGGTCTCGACCCGAAACGTCACCCATTCCTTCTCTCCTGAGATGCTGCCTGACCTGCTGAGTTACTCCAGCATTTTGTGAATAAAAACCAACATATCCTGTCTACACTGGTCCCACCTGCATGCATATGGACCATATCTCTCTAAAACTGTCCTATCTATGTCCCTGTCTAAATGTGCACTGGTAAAATCTAAAAAAAGTCTTGATTCAAAACGTCACTTATCCATGTTCTCCAGAGAATGACCTGTTGAGTTATTCAGCACTTTCTTCCCATTTGTGGTAAAATCTAATTTGTTTTCAGTTAAGCTTTGAAGATGAGAGAAATTGACTAAATTCTGATGGGGGCAAGGTGGGTTGGATGCAGGGAGAATGGTTTCCTCTGGCTAGTGTGTCCAGGTTGGTGGGTCATATTCTTGGGTTGCAAGGCGACCTGATTCAAGATTGAGATAAGAAACGTCAGAGGGTGGTGAATCCATGGAATTCACTACCACAGATTTTGAAGAAAGGGGTAAATAAAGTTCTGGATGCAAATGACATCAATGGATGTGGACAATGAGAGGTGGAATCTGGTTTTGAGATAAATGACGGACTATTTTCTATATTTCTGCTGAGAATATTGCAGAGAAAAAAACATTTGGAGATCCTGGTAACTATATTCCTGTCTTCTTAAGTTATGTTCCCAATGTTGGGGGAGTCCAGAACCAGGGGCCACAGTTTAAGAATAAGGGGTAGGCCATTTAGAACAGAGATGAAGAAAAACTTTTTCACTCGGAGAGTTGTAAATCTGTGGAATTCTCTGCCTCAGAAGGCAGTGGAGGCCAATTCTCTGGATGCTTTCAAGAGAGAGTTAGATAGAGCTCTTAATGATAGCGGAGTCAGGGAGTATGGGGAGAAGGCAGGAACGGGGTCCTGATTGTGGATGATCAGCCATGATCACATTGAATGGCGGTGCTGGCTCGAAGGGCCAAATGGCCTACTCCTGCATCTATTGTCTATTGTCTATTGTCTATATAGATGGTATCACCTGCTCACCTATGAAGACCTTCGTTAGCAGAGGGTAATTAATCTGTAGAACTCATAGCCACAGAGGGCTGTGGCCAAGTCAGTGGATATTTTTAAGGCAGAGATAGACAAATTCTTGATTAGAACGGGTGTCAAGGGTTATGGGGAGAAGGCAGGAGAATGGGGTTAGGAGGCAGAGATCAGCCATGATTGAATAGCGGAGTGGGCTCGATGGGTCGAATGGTCTAATTCTACTCCTATAACTTGTGAACTTGTGTGAACTAATCTTTTTTTTTGGCTTGAGGTTTATTTAACAATGATGTTGTGATATCCCACGTAAAGCGAGAGTATGATTATGAATTACTGCGGGAGCTCAATGAGTCAGGCAGCATCTGTGAAGGGTTCCTCCAGCAAGTTGTTTTTCGCTTCAGATTCCACCATCTGCGTTCTCCGGTGTCTCCATATGACTCATGGAGTCATAGATGCATACAGCATGGAAACAGGCCCTTCGGCCCAACTTGCCCACGCCGACCAACATGCTCCACCTACACTAGTCCCACCTGCCTGCATTTGGCCATGTCCCTTCAAACCTATTCTATCCATGTACCAGTCTAAATGTTTGTTTAAAATTGTGATGGAACCTGCCTCAACTAATTTCTCCAGCGGGTCGTTCCTTATATTCTACTAACCTCTAGGTAAAAAATATATATATAATTCTCCCTCAGGTTCTTATTAAATCTTTTCTCCAACTTAATTAATTCCCCCAATTGACAATGAATTGCCCTCTAGTACTTTGAAATATCCATCCAGGGGAAAAAAGGGTTCTGTCTGTCCACTCTACCTGGGCTTCTCATAATTTTCCATATGTCTATAAGGTCTTCCCTCAATCTCTGGCTTTTCAGAGAAAACAATCCAAGTCTGTTCCGTCTCTTGCTTTCATCAATGCCTCTCAATACAGGCATCGTTTTGATAAACCACCTCTGTCCTCTGTCCAACACCTCCACATCCCTCCTTCATTGGGGATGGGGTGACTAGAATGGCGCCCAATACTCCAAATAATGCGTCAGGGCCTCTCAACGGCTCAATCCATGAGTGCCTTCATTAGAAAAGGTGCTGCAGTCTTATAATGGGAGTGTATTGGGAAAGTCTAGGACTAGAGGTAAGAATTAAAGGACGTTCTTTTGGGAAGGAGATGAGGAAAATTTTCTTTGATCAGAGGGTGGTGATTCTGTGGAATTCGTTGCCACAGAAGGCTGTGGAGGCCAAGTCAGTGGATATTTTTAAGGCAGAGATAGATCCCCTTCTTGCGTTTGAGGCAGCAGAAGTTATGAAGCAGGTTCTGATTCTGCTGTCTCTGTTTGTTGTCGTTCGCCTGGCTGAGGTCAGTTGACAGGGCTCACCACGGGGAGGTCAACAACATATAGATAGGTTCTTGATTAGTACGGGTGTCAGAGGTTATGGGGAGAAGGCAGGAGAATGGGGTTAGGAGGGGAGGTAGATCAACCATAGTTGAATGGTAGAGTAGACTTGATGGGCCTAATTTAGATTTAGATTTAGATTTAGAGATACAGCGCAGAAACAGGCCCACCGAGTCCGCGCCGCCCAGCAATCCCCACACATTAACACTATCCTACACGCACTAGGGACAATTTTTACATTTTTTTACCCAGCCAATTAACCTACAAACCTGTACGTCTTTGGAGTGTGGGAGGAAACCAAAGATCTCGGAGAAAACCCACGCAGGTCACGGGGAGAACGTACAAACTCCGTACAGACAGCACCCGTAGTCAGGATCGAACCTGAGTCTCCGGCGCTGCATTCGCTGTAAGACAGCAACTCTACCGCTGCGCCACCGTGCTGCCCGTTCTTATGACCTCATACCTCATTCACCTTCGATTAAGCAATTCTGTACCAACAGGCCCATGTTACGGATCTGGGGAGTTGGCTTTTATCAGGGTATCACACGCACGTCTATTCAATTAAAACCTTGCTAGAAATATTGAACGTGTAAAATTTGATTGCAAAAAGAATTTAAATATGGCTTGAAACAAATATTTCCCGGATTATGTGCATTATTTGGGGTTTCGGTTATATCAGTGGTCAGCTTATAACATTTCAGCCTTTATCTACGGAAATGGAAGACTACAATTATATCGAAGATAGGTAGACGCAAAATGCTGGAGTAACTCAGCGGGACAGGCAGCATCTCTGGAGAGAAGGAATGGGTGACGTTTCGGGATCTCGAAGAGATGCTGCCTGTCCCGCTGAGTTACTCCAGCATTTTGTGTCTATCTTCGGTTTAAACTAGCGTCTGCAGTTCCTTCCTACAATTATATCGACCCTGTCTGGAAGCGTGCTGAATGTGAGATCACAGTCGGTGGGGAGATACTGTATTTATTGTGCTGTCAGTACATGCCCAGTACGTTTTCTCGACTGAAACATTGTGTAGAATGTGTGGCAAGGAACTGCAGGTGCTGGTTTGAACTGAAGGTGGACACAAAAAGCTGGAGTAACTCAGCGGGACAAGCAACGTGTCTGGAGAAAAGGAATAGCTGACGTTTCGGGTCAAGACCCTTCTTCAGACTGAGAGTCAGGGGAAAGGGTAACGAGAGATATAGACGGTGATATAGACAGATGTGGAACAAATGAACGAAGGACAAGCAAAAAAATACAAATGATCAAGGAAAGGTGGAGCCCACAATGTTCAACTGCAGGCTGTGGGCTAGGTGATCACGAGTAAAACTGACAATGAAATTCAACAGAACGACAGTGAAACTAGTACGCGTTGGGTGGGGGACAGACGGAGGGAGAGGGGATGCAAGGGTTACTTGAAGTTGGAGATATTAATATTCATACCATTGGGTTGTAAACTGCCCAAGCAAAATATGGGGTGCTGTTCCTCCAATTTGCATTTGGCCTCTCTCTGACAATGGACAGAAGACAATAGACAATAGGTGCAGGAGGAGGCCATTCGACCCTTCGAGCCAGCACCGCCATTCAATGTGATTGTGGCTGATCATTCTCAATCAGTACCCCGTTCCTGCCTTCTCCTCATACCCCCTGACTCCACTAAGAAAGGTCAGTATGGGAAGGGGAAGGGGAGTTAAAGTGTTTGGCAACCGGGAGGTCATGTAGGCCAAGGTGAAAGGTGAGCGAAGGTGAAAGGTTCTTTGGGATTCATTTTCAAGAAGTAGATGGTATGCCATGGATTCAGAGGGAAATGCAGTGAAAAGAAAGAAACTACTTTCAAGTCTGGTGTCGGCTCTTTACT
This sequence comes from Rhinoraja longicauda, assembly GCF_053455715.1. Taxonomy (NCBI): domain Eukaryota; kingdom Metazoa; phylum Chordata; class Chondrichthyes; order Rajiformes; family Arhynchobatidae; genus Rhinoraja; species Rhinoraja longicauda. Next base: position 8,801 of record NW_027603357.1, read on the forward strand.
CCTTCCCATGTGTTAGATTTGGTGCAAGTATGCTGACCTTCCCTGGGGTGGGTCTTGTTTACTTTGGCTCTGACTTCAGATTCATAGTTCCGCCTTAATGGATTGTATTTAGAGGATTAAATATTACATTTCAGATACTCCATGATTATGGGCTAAGATTTTTTTTTAAACGGGTAATTTGATTCATAATGATTTTCCTCATCTGTAATCATGTGCTTTAAACATTCTTAAAACTGCCGTCAAGAGCTGTGTAGAAACGAGCAGATGTTAAAAAAAAAAGTGTATTTGACTTATGGCAGCTTCCGGCAAGTTTCATTTGCAGTTTAACTAGATAAGTGCACTTATCACGTAGGAACCTAGGTAGTTAATGTGGGGGAGGGGAGGGATTGCTGCAGAGCCTGACTCAACTGTGTTATTTGTTGTATAGGAAGGAACTGTAGATGCTGCTTTAAACCGAAGATAGACCCAAAGAGCTGGAGTAACTCAGCGGGTCAGGCAGCGTCTCTGGAGAAAAGGAATAGCTGAAGTTTCGGGTCGAGACCCTTCTTCAGACTGAGAGTCAGGGGAAAGGGAAACGAGAGATCTAGATGGTGATTATGGAGAGACATAGAACTAAAGAATGAAAGATATGCAAAGAAGTAACGATGATCAAGGAAACAGGCCATTGTTAGCTGTGGGCTAGGTGAAAACGAGTTACAGACAATGAGACTCTTTTTGGTCCAGTCTTCTCATCTGTCCTCATCTGACTTCTCCCATGCTCTTCCCGAAACTTGCTCCCGTGGCTTTCTTGTTCTCACCATCTCCATTTCGTTCTCGACATGTAACCTGTACATACACGTCCCCCATCATTATTGACGTTCCCACACTCTTTCAACTTTTCTTTGAACGAAGGCCAATTCTTTATTTTCCTGGGCTGGCTCAATCTGTTTCGGTATTAAGTATCTTGCTGTACAACTGCTGGAGTCAAAGCACGTACAAAATAATCAGAAGCCTTCTTTAAAAATAATGAAACAAAACTTAATTCCATTAGCAGGCAAAAATTGGTATGTGAGGTTATTCACTTTGGAAGTAAGAATAGAAAGGCAGATTATTATCTGAATGGTGTCAAGTTAGGAAGAGGGGATGTTCAACGAGATCTGGGTGTCCTAGTGCATCAGTCACTGAAAGGAAGCATGCAGGTACAGCAGGCAGTGAAGAAAGCCAATGGAATGTTGGCCATAACAAGAGGAGTTGAGTATAGGAGCAAAGAGGTTCTTCTACAGTTGTACCAGGCCCTGGTGAGACCGCACCTGGAGTACTGTGTGCAGTTTTGGTCTCCAAATTTGAGGAAGGATATTCTTGCTATTGAGGGCGTGCAGCGTAGGTTCACTAGGTTAATTCCCGGAATGGCGGGACTGTCGTATGTTGAAAGGCTGGAGCAATTAGGCTGGTATACACTGGAATTTAGAAGGATGAGGGGGGATCTTATTGAAACATATAAGATAATTAGGGGATTGGACACATTAGAGGCAGGAAATATGTTCCCAATGTTGGGGGAGTCCAGAACAAGGGGCCACAGTTTAAGAATAAGGGGTAGGCCATTTAGAACGGAGATGAGGAAGAACTTTTTCAGTCAGAGAGTGGTGAAGGTGTGGAATACTCTGCCTCAGAAGGCAGTGGGGGCCAGTTCGTTGGATGCTTTCAAGAGAGCTGGATAGAGCTCTTAAGGATAGCGGAGTGAGGGGGTATGGGGAGAAGGCAGGAACGGGGTACTGATTGAGAGTGATCAGCCATGATCGCATTGAATGGCGGTGCTGGCTCGAAGGGCTGAATGGCCTACTCCTGCACCTATTGTTTATTGTCTATTGTCTATTGTAACCATGATTCAACAAAGAGAACTAAACGGGTTTTTGAATTATTTTTACACAGCATATTACGATTTGGAAAGCATTACGTAAAAAACGTATAAATGCAAATTTAGTAATAACTTTACAAAAGAACTGGAGAAATAGAATCACAGACCAGCCATTTGGTCCCTTATGCCAGATCAGCCATTCATTAAAATCATGGCTGCCCTTTTACCTTTGTATCATTTAACCTTGGCAAATCCCTTATTCCCTTAATATGTTTAGAATTTTTTCAATATACTCGGCAACCTTACCTCTGCTGCACCCCAGGATAGACGATTCCAAAGCTTCACCCACAGGTGAAGGAAATGGTGCTGAGTAAATGAGCCCTTAGTTTGAGATTTCAACCCCTAGATCTGAACATCCAGCTAAAGGAATGGGCATCTCTGCGGCTGTCCTGTCAAAACTTGCAATAATTTTGTGCATTTCAATAAGATCACTTAGAAACATAGAAAGTAGGCCATTCGGACCTTCGAGCCAGCACCGCCATTCAACACGATCATGGCTGATCATCCAAAATCAGTACCCCTTGTTCCTGCTTTCTCCCCATATCATAGAAACATAGAAAATGGGTGCAGGAGTAGGCCATTTGGCCCTTCGAGCCAGCACTGCCATTCAACATGATCATGGCTGATCATCCAAAACCAGTAGCCCCGTTCCGGCTTTCTCCCCATAGCCCTTGATTCCGTTAGCCCTAAGACCTATACTTCTCATTACTTCTTGTATTTTCATGAGTAAGGGCCCAGTCTACCTAGCCCACCATTCTCTGAAGCAGTCTGATAAATGCTCGCTATCCTTTGTAAAGAATATCCTTTATTTGGGTAGAGGGACCAGATTACACAATATTCTAGATGTGCTTCAACCCGGATCCTGCTTTATTACAGCAAGACATTTCTGTTCTTCTGTTCAAATCCTCTTGCAGTGTACCATTTGCCTTCCCGATTGCTTGTTGTATCTGTATCAGTAACCCTCCACTATTCATGTAAAAGGATATCTATTCCCTTCTTCCATCAGCTTTCAAATTTTCGCTGTTTTATAAAAATTGTTCCATCTTATCGACTTTTTCCTCTAAAAGTGGACGACCTCAGAAATGTCCGCAAAATATTCCATCTGATAGACACAAAATGGTGGGGTAACTCAGCGGGACAGGCGACATCTCTGGAGCGAAGGAATGGGTGGGTGACCCTCGGAGAAGACCCACACACAGGTCACGGGGAGAACGTTCAAGTTCCATACAGACAGCACCCATAGTGAGGAACGAACCTGGGTCTCTGGCACTGTAAGGCAGCAACTATACCACTGCACCACTGTGCTACCCTCAGTGCAAATCCAACAGATTTATGAAACAGTGTCCCATAAATCCATCACTCTGTTATAAGTTTATGTTATCACTTTTATATCAATAGATTGTTGTATTATTTTAATTTTATTGTTGCCAGGCAACTGAGGAAGTGGTAAGGTCAGGAAGCAGAGGGTAATGGTGAAAGGTTGTTTTATGGACTGGAGACCTGTGACATCAGTGTGCCTTGGGTCTAGATTTTTTTAGATTTAGATTTAGAGATGCAGCGCGGAAACAGGCCCACCGAGTCCGTGCCGCCCAACGATCCCTGCACATTAACACTATCCTACACACACTAGGGACAATTTAAAAAAAACATTTACCCAGTCAATTAACCTGCATACCTGTACGTCTTTGGAGTGTGGGAGGAAACCGAAGATCTCGGAGAAAACCCACGCAGTTCACGGGGAGAACGTACAAACTCCGTACAGACGGCGCCCGTAGACAGGATCGAACCTGAGTCTCCGGCGCTCTATTCGCTGTAAGGCAGCAACTCTACCGCTGTGCCACCGTGCCTTGGTCCCATTTCTGTTGTCATCTACATCAACGATTTGGATGAGAATGTGCAAGGTATGGTCAGTAGGTTTGCAGGTGACAGTGGAAGGACTGGACGAGCTAGATGCAGGAAAAATGTTCCCAATGTTGGGGGAGTCCACAACCAGGGGCCACAGTCTAAGAATAAAGGGGAGGCCATTTAAAACTGAGGTGAGAAAAAACTTTTTCACCCAGAGAGTTGTGAATTTGTGGAATTCTCTGCCACAGAAGGCAGTGGAGGCCAATTCACTGGATGAATTTAAAAGAGAGTTGGATAGAGCTCTAGGGGGTACCGGAATCAAGGGATGTGGGGAGAAGGCAGGCACGGGTTACTGATTGTGGATGATCAGCCACGATCACAATGAATGGCGGTGCTGGCTCGAAGGGCCAAATGGCCTCCTCCTGCACCTATTTTCTATGTTGCTATGAAATAGGTGACAATGGTTGACGATGAAAAAGGCTATCAAGGATTACAGCAAGACTGTGTGTGTGCCACAGGAATGGCAAATGGTGTTTAATTCAAATAATTGTGTGGTGTTGCATTTTAGTAAGTTAACCAAGTTAGAACTGTCACAATGAACAGAAGGCATTCTGAGGAGTGTTAGAGAACACTGGGACCCAGGAGTACAAATACATAGGTCCTAGAAAGTGGTGCCAGGCGTAGGCAGGGTGGATAAAGCTGCTGTTGGTATGTTGGCCTTCATCAGTTAGGGTATTGAGAATGGAACTTAATTCTCACTTGTCCTCCTTGCTATGGATTTGTTTGGTCCACCTTTCGTAGTAGTAGGGTTACATTTGTCACCTTTCATTCTGCAATCATTCCAGATTCTATCCCACACACGAGGGGCAATTTACAGAAGCCAATTCACTTACTGACTTGCACGTCTTTGGAATGTGGGAGGAAAGCAGAACACCCGGAGAAAACCCAAGTGGTCACAGGGAGAACGTAAAGACTCCGCACAGATAGTACCCATAGTCAGGATCGAACTCTGCTCTATGGTGCTGTAAGGTAGCAACTCTACCGCTGTGCCACTGTGCTGCCCAAAGGGGGATGCAATCGACATGCTGTAGTCTGATTTTTCAGAAGACCTTTTGGTAAAGTTTTGCAACAGGTTAAATTGTGTAAATTTATGGCACATTGGATTGGAGGTAATATACTGAATGGAGCGAAAATTGATTATCAGGCAGCGTGTTGAAATAAATGGGATTTACTTTGGATGGCAGACAGATATGAGGATTTGTGTTCGGGTCCCTGCTGTTTGCAATCTGTATCGATGACTTGGAACACAAAACAGAATGTAATACTTCTAAACTTGCTAATGACATGAAAGTGAATGGGGGTGTGAGCTATGTGGAGATGCAAACAGGCTTCAAGTTGAATTGGTGCTTATAATGGTACTTGCAATGCAATCTGAAGTCATCCACTTTGGTTGGAAAGACAAAGTCAGTGTAAATGGAGATGTATAAAGGGACCTAGGTATCCATATACACCTGTCACTGAAGGCAAACTTGCAGGGCCACCAAACAGTTATGAAGTCAAATGGTATGCTGGCTTTCATTGTAAGAACTTTTGCAGTATAGAAACAGGGATGACTTACTATACAATAGTGGGTAGTAATGTTGGCATTAGTGAGACTGTAAGCAGAGCATTTTGTGCACTTTGATCTCCTTACGACACAAAATGATTCAGTTGAAATGGGAGTGTAATTAAGGTTCACAAGACACAGGTTTCACAGACCCGGTCTGATGAAGGATCTCGACCCGAAAGGTCGCCCATTCCTTCTCTCCAGAGATGCTGCCTGTCCCGCTGAGTTACTCCAGCATTTTGTGTCTACCTTCGATTTAAACTAGCACCTGTTGTGCTTTCCTACACAGACTAATTCCTGGTTGGACTGAAATAAGTGAGTTTTGGATGACTATGTATTGCTGTCAATTAAATTTGCTGGAGTCCAGAAGGATAAGGGTTGGTCTCATTGAAACAAGGCATTCTAACTCGGCGACACAGACTGGATGTGGGAAGGATGTTTTCTCTTGGTTCGGGTAGGTAGGGTCATGATCTTTAGTTATGGGGCAAGATATTTAGGACTGAGATGAGGAAACATTTCTTCACTCAGAGGCTGGTGAACCAATGGAACTCTCTGTTACAGATGCAGAGTTGCTGAATATTTATTTTAAGGAGGAGAGCTCTTTCTAGAAAAGAAACATGAATGGGTTGAGAGTGGGAATGTGGGACATATAGGATCACCAGTGATCATATCATGCATTACCTCTACCCCACTGCTGACATTGGACATTTTCGAAGGAACTGATGCCGGGTGGCACAGTGGTGCAGCGATAGAGTTGCTGTCTTGCAGCATCAGACACCCTGGTTCGATCCTGACTACGGCTGCTGTCTGTACTGAGTTTGTACATTCTCCCGGTGACCCCCTGGGTTTTTTCCAGGTGCTCCGGTCTCCTCCCACACTCCAAAGACGTACAGGTTTGTAAGTTGATTGTCTTTGGAAAAAATTGTAAAGTTTTCCTAGTGTGCTAGTGCTTGTGTACGGGGTAATCACTGGTTGGCGTGGACTCGATGGGCCAAAGGGCCTGTTTCCACGCTGTATCCCATCTAAAAGTCACTACGATGCTGAGAATATATTCTGCACTCTGTGTCTTCCCCTTTGCTCTATTTATGTATCGTATCTGATTGGATAGCATTCAGAATAAAACTTTTTGTTGTACCTCGTTACACATGACGGCAATAAACCTAAATCTGATGGAGCAAGGTCAAATAGCCTACTTTCATATTTTAATGATCATATCGATAGCCTACTGAACACCCAATTGCACTCGTATTCTAGATATATCTTCCAAGATCTTCAGTAGATTAGACAAACATAATTTTGCTTTCATAAATGCAGGGAAGATCTTCGGAGATATGCAGGAACTTGAAGCGGTTGATTCTTTCACTGCTGTTCCGTTGATGAAGACAGGTCGTAGATCCACAGCTTTTCCTTCCTGGAATCAGCAATCAACTCCTTGGTCTTGCTAAAGTTGAGAGCAAGATCGACCGGTGCCAGAACAACAATCAGATTATCAATCGCTTCTGTAGTTTAGTTAAGAGATGCAGTTTAGTTTAGAGATGGCCCTTCGGCCCACTGCGTCCGCACCGACCAGCGATCCCCACACACTGACACTATGCTACACATACACTTGGGACAAATTTACATTTATACCATGCTAACTAGCCTAGAACCCTGTACGTCTTTAGAGTATGGAAGGAAAACGAAGATCTCGGAGAAAACCCACGCAGGTCACGGGGAGAATGTACAAACTCCGTACAGACAGCACCTGTCGTCAGGATCAAACCCAGGTCTCTGGCGCTGCAAGGCAGCAACTCTACCGCTGCGCCATGCTGTACTCTGACTCATCCTTGCCCATTAAACATCCAACACTGGGTGGTATTCCTTATTCCCACTATGATTCTCCTGGATCTGACTGTAAAGGTCTTGCATTTGCCCACATCATGTCCAAAATCTTACAATTTGTTTTTGTTTCTTGGTGACTAATTCATTTTATATTTCTTCTATCAATTTCTTGGCCATTCATTGCTGAATTCTGTAGTGCACCCAATTCTCAGACTTGCTGCTTTTTCTGGCAATGTTTTCCTTAGATTTAATACTATCTTTACTTTTTCCCTTTAATCCAATATTTGTTCTAATATCTAAAATATCTAAAATGATTTCTCAAGGCATATTGACAATTCTTTTCCTGTTGTCAATTTGCCTTGAGAATTTTTTATAAGACTTTTAAAATAGGGTGGCGTGGAGGTAGAGCTACTGCCTTACAGCACCAGAGAGCCGGGTTCGATCCGGACTACCGGTGCTGTCTGTATGGACTTTGTACATTCTCCCCTTGACCGGC
>NW_027603358.1:0-16460 GCF_053455715.1 Rhinoraja longicauda
ATGCAGGAAAAATGTTCCTAATGTTGGGGAGTCCAGAACCAGGGGCCACAGTCTAAGAATAAAGGGGAATAAAGAATTTAAAACTGAGGTGAGAAGAAACGTTTTCCCCCAGAGAGTTGTGAATTTGTGGAATTCTCTGCCACAGAAGGCACTGAAGGTCAATTCACTGAATGAATTTTAAAAGAGAGTTAGATAGAGCTCAAGGGGCTGGTGGGATCAAAGGATATGGGGAGAAGGCAGGCACGGGTTACTGATTATGGATGATCAGCCATGATCACAATGAATGGCGGTGCTGGCTCGAAGGGCCAAATGGCCTCCTCCTGCACCTATTTTCTATGTTTCTCTGATAGACATTAGCAAGATAGATTTTCCAACACGATATGGCTGTTTCCTCTACTTGGTCCAGGGCAAGGAAAGGGTGCAAATTCAAGATAAAGGACACGTCATTAAGAAAGATGAGGAAAGCTTTTCCACATACACGGTTGTGAATCATTTTTATTTTTTTATCTCTACATTGACCATTACTTGAGTGTGAATGTTGATTAGTAAGGGAATCAAGTAATATGGGGATCTGACATAAAAATGTTTGGGAGAAAGGATCAGCTACAAGGTGCCAGAGCAGGTTTATGTTTATTATTATCACATGTACTAACATGCAGTGACAAGCTTTGTTTTACAAACTATCCAAACGGATCAGATATACCACATTTAGATACACCGATGAGTCAAAACATTATGACCACTGACAGGTGAGGTGAATAACATTGATTATCTTGTTACAATGGCACCTGTCAAGCGGTGGGATATATTAGGCAGCAAGTGAACAATCAGTTCTTGAAGTTGATGTGTTGGATGCGGGAGAAATGGGCAGGAGTAAAGACCTGAGTGACTTTGACAAAGGGCCAAACTGTTATGGCCAGACTTTGGGTTAGAGCATCTCTGAAACGGCAAGGCTTGTGGGGTGCTACCAGTCAGCAGTGGTGAGTACCTACCGACAATGTTCTGAGGAGGGACAAACTACAAACTGGCGACAGGATGTTGGGCGCCCAAGGCTCATTGATGCACGAGGGCAACGAAGGCTATCATGTCGGGTCTGAACCGACAGAAGGTCTACTGCGGCACAAGTAATTGAAAATTTTAATGGTGGTCACGGGAGAAATGTGTCACAATACACAGTGCATCGCACCCCGCTGCATATGGGGCTGCATAGCCGCAGACTGGTCAGAGTGCCCATGATGACCCCTGTCCACTGTCGAAAGCGCCTACGTTGGGCACGTGAGCGTCAGAACTGGACCTTGGAGCAGTGGAAGAAGGTCGCCTGGTCCGATGAGGCCCATTTTCTTTTAGATCATGTGGATGGCCGTGTGCGCTGTTTACCTGGAGAAGTGATGGCACCAGGATGCACTGTGGGAAGACGACAAGCGGGTGGAGGGAGTGTGATGCTCTGGGTAATGTTCTGCTAGGAAACCCTGGGTCCGGCCATTCATGTGGATGTCAATTTGACACGTGTCACCTACCTAAACATCGTTGCAGACCAGGTACACCCCTTCACGGCAATGATATTCCCTGATGGCAGTAGCCTCTTTCAGCAGGATAATGCACCCTGCCACACTGCACACGTTGTTCGGGAATGGTTTGAGGAACATGAAGTGTTCATGGTGTTGCCCTGGCCTCCAAATTCTCCAGATCTCAATCCGATTGAGCATCTGTGGGATGTGCTGGATTAACAAGTCTGATCCATGGCGGCTCCACCTCACAACTTACAGGACTTGAAGGATCTGCTGCTAATGTTTTGGTGTCAGATACCACAGGACACCTTCAGGGATCTTGCAGAGTCCATGCCTCGGCAGGACGGCACATGGAGAACCAAAAGAAAATTAGACAGGTGGTCATAATGTTTTGGCTCACCAGTGTATAATCAGTTCAAAATTAAGTACAATAGATAGAGCAAAAGGGGTAGACATGGAGTGCAGAATATAGTTCTCAGTATAGGAGCGCATTGTAGTGCATCAGTTCCTTAGACAAAGTCCAATGTCCTCAATGGGTTAAAGGTAAATCAAACAGTACCCTAGCTTATGGAAGAACCATTCAGAAGCCTGGCAACAGAGGGGAAGAACCTGTTCCTGCGCTGCCAAGCTACCGTGCCGGACAGGAACAGTGAGAGGAAAGAATGTCCAGGATGGGGACAAGTGTTTGATTATGTTGGCTGCTATCCAAGACCACATGAAATGTAGACGGAGTCAATAGTGGGAGGTCTGGTATGTATAATGGCCTGGGCTTCATCCACAGCTCTCTGCAATTTCTTGTGGACTTGGGCAGAGTTGCTCCCAAATTACATTGCAGTTGAGTTGACGGAGACTGAAGAGAACATATTAATGACCCTGTCCACCTTTGTTGCCTGCGATAGCATTGGCAAGTTATAGGTTCAAATTCTTTGAATAATTTGCACAGTGCAGATGAAAAAAAAAACCAAAAGGGAGTTGATGAGGTACACGCCAATGACTACTGCTGGAAATAAAAGCTCAAGGTATAAAAGGTAACATGTTGTCACGGATAGTAGATGGAAAAAGAGAGCAGGCATCAATAGGGTGGCATGGTGGCATAGTGGTAGAATTGTTGCTTTACAGTGCCGGAGACCTGGGTTCGATCCTGACTACAGGTGCTCTCTGTAGAGAGTTTGTACATTTTCCCCGTGACCGGCGTGGGTTTTCTCTGAGTTCTTCGGTTTCCTCCCACACTCCAAAGACGTACAGGTTTGTAGGTTAATTGGCTTGATATGTGTAAATTGTCCCTCGTGTGTGTAGGGTAGTGTTAATATGCAGGGATCGTTGGTCGGTGCGGACTCGGTGGGCCGAAGGGCCTGTTTCCACCGTGTATCTCTGAACTAAACTAAACAGGTCTTTTAGTGCAGGAAGGAACTGCAGATGCTGGTTGAAACTGAAGATAGACACAAAAAGCTGGAGTAACTCAGCGGGCCAAGCAACATCACAAAAAGCTGGAGTAACTCAGCGGGCCAAGCAACATCACAAAAAGCTGGAGTAACTCAGCGGGCCAAGCAACATCACAAAAAGCTGGAGTAACTCAGCGGGCCAAGCAACATCACAAAAAGCTGGAGTAACTCAGAAGAAGTGTCTTGACCCGAAACATCACCCATTCCTTCTCCCCAGAGATGCTGCCTGTCCTGCTAAGCTACTCAATAGTCGTTTATTTGTCAATGTTTATAAACAGGTCTTATACTTTTTTACAAGATGTAACAAGTGGTGTGTCACATGAATGATGAACTCATCACATTTACAACGTCTATATATAACTTGGAGAAATACTCTGAAGGCATGGTTGCTAAATTTGCTGTTGGCACAAGGAGAGGTTGGAATACACAGTGAAAAGGGCTTTATGGAGGCTACAATGCGAATGGGAAAAGGTCTGGCATTATAATGCAGGGAAATCTAAGATGTGTCTTTTTCAGCTAGAAACATTAAAAAAAACATTTTAAATGCAGTTGTGAGATGCAGAGGGAGCTGGATATCTGATCAACAGTTGATTAAAGGCAAGTCGTGAGAAAAGCTAACAGTCTTATTTATTACAAGAACATTTGAATAGCAAAGCAGAGAGATTTTGCTTCAATTGTTTTGGGAATTACATCGAGAGCTTTGTACAGTATTGGTCTTATTTAAAGAAGGATGCAACTGATGTAATAGCAGTTCTGAGAAGGATTGCTTGACTGATACTGGAATGTGTGGATCATCTCATGGAGGGAGGTAGACAGGGTTGCAGATTTGCTGTAGTTCACAAGTGTAAGAGGGGACTTCATTGAAGCATTTAAAATCACAAGAGATCTCAACCGGGTGAATAAGGAAAGGACATTTCCTTGGGTGGGAGAATCTAGAATTAGATGCCACTATTGTAAAAATAAGGTCCACCTGTTTAACGCAGAGCTGAGGCAAAATATTTGATCGCCTGCAAACCGCAAAAGTTTGTTCAACTGTGGGCCAGATTAAAAACACCTACACGTGCTCAAATATAGTTTAAAAAAGGATGGATGCTTTTTACTTAAGCTTATAAACTTACTGTTGATCAGTGGCTCCCCGTTTAATAAATAACGGCGGATTTTAAGCCTGCCATTCCCCGCAGTGAACCCTTCTCTCTGCAGGCCACCTTTGCAGCAGAGGAGAGAGCAGGGAGTGGTTTTCTCAGCAACCACCCACTAAAAATAATTAATACAAACATGTTCCAGCAGCCCCAAACTAATCCAATCTGCCTGCATTCCTTAAGGATGAAACCAAAATCGTAAACGTGGTTTTTCTTAAACTTAATTATGGAAACTGAAAACATGATACCTGGAAGCTATGGCATTCATTCAAATGGAACTGGAATGCAGACAGCCAAGGCCTAGTTGTGGAAGTCTATTTTTAACAGTAATGTAGAGTTGCTTACTGGTTGTAGTAAAACCACATTACAAAGAAATATATATAGACGACAATAGCTGCAGGAGTGGGCCATTCGGCCCTTCGAGCCAGCACCCCCATTCACTGTGATAATGGCTGATCATTCACAATCAGTACCCCGTTCCTGCCTTTTCCCCATATCCCTCCACTCCGCTATCTTTCAGTGTAAGAAAATAACGCAGATGCTGGTACAAATCAAAGGTATTTATTCACAAAATGCTGGAGTAACTCAGCAGGTCAGGCAGCATCTCATGAGAGAAGGAATGGGTGACGTTTTGGGTCGAGACCCTTCTTCAGACTGATGTCAGGGGGGCAGGACAAAGGAAGGATATAGGTGGAGACAGGAAGATAGAGGGAGAACTGGGAAGGGGGAGGGAAAGAGAGGGACAGAGGAACTATCTAAAGTTGGAGAAGTTAATGTTCATACCGCTGGGCTGCAAGCTGCCTAAGCGAAATACGAGGTGCTGTTCCTCCAATTTCCGGTGGGCCTCACTATGGCACTGGAGGAGGCCCATGACAGAAAGGTCAGACTGGGAGTGGGAGGGGGAGTTGAAGTGCTCAGCCACCGGGAGATCAGGTTGGTTAAGGCGGACTGAGCGAAGGTGTTGAGCGAAACGATTGCTGAGCCTGCGTATGGTTTCGCCGATGTAAATAAGTTGACATCTAGAGCAGCGGATGCAATAGATGAGGTTGGAGGAGGTGCAGGTCTCACTTGGAAAGACTGGTTGGGTCCTTGGATGGAGTTCAGGGGGGAGATAAAGGGACAGGTGTTGCATGTCGTGCGGTTGCAGGGGAAAGTGCCCGGGGTTAGGGTGGTTTGGGTAGGAAGGGACGAGTGGACCAGGGAGTTACGGAGGGAGCGGTCTCTGCGGAACACAGAAAGGGGAGGAGATGGGAAGATGTGGCCAGTGGTGGGGTCCCGTTGTAGGTGACGGAAATGTTGGCGGATGATTTTTTGGATACGCTGGCTGGTGGTGTGGAAGGAGAGAATGAGGGGGATACTGTCCTTGTTACGAATGGTGGGAGGGGGAGCAAGAGCGGAGCTGTGGAATGTAGAAGAGACCCTAGTGAGAGCCTCATCTATAATGGAAGAGGGGAAGCCCCGTTTCCGGAATAATGAGGACATCTCTGATACCCTTATATTAAATTATATTATATTAAGAGCTCTATCTAACTCTCTCTTGAAAGCATCCAGAGAATTAACCTCCACTGCCTTCTGAGGCAGAGAATTCCACAGATTCACAACTCTGAGTGAAAAAGTTTTTCCTCATCTCCGTTCTAAATGGCCTACCCCTTATTCTTAAACTGTGGCCCCTGGTTCTGGACTCCCCCAACATCAGGAACATGTTTCCTGCCTTGAGCGTGTCCAATCCCTTAATAATCTTACATGTTTCAATAAGGTTCCCTCTCACCCTTCTAAATTCCAGTGCATACAAGCCCAGTCGCTCCATTCTTTCAACATTTGACAGTCCCGCCATCCCAGGAATTAACCTCGTGAACCTACGCTGCACTTCCTGAATAGCAAGAATGTCCTTCCTCAAATTTGGGGACCAAAACTGCACACAATACCCCAGGTGTGGTCTCACTATGGCCCAGTACAACTGCCGAAGGACCTCTTTACACCTATAATCAATACCAAGGGACACAGTCTAAGAATAAAGGGGAGGCCATTTAATACTGAGATGAGAAAAACATTTTCATCCAGAAAATTGTGAATTTGTGGAAATCTCTGCCACAGAAGGCAGTAGAGGCCAATTCACTGGATGATTTTAAAAGTGTTAGATAGAGCTCTAGGGGCTAGCGGAATCAAGGAATATGGGGAGAAGGCAGGCACGGGTTTCTGATTGTGGATGATCAGCCATGATCACAATGAATGGCGGTGCTGACTCGAAGGGCCAAATGGCCTCCTCCTGCACCTATTTTCTAAAAGAAAAATATGCACATGCTCAAAGGTACACATTAAAAACAAACACTAATAACAATAATAGTTCATGTAGTTCAGAGCTTATTTGCAGTTTTGAGTTTAATAGCCCAATGGCTGTAGGGAAGAAGCTCTGAGGCAAAGCTGGAAAGGGAATAATCAGACACAACCAGAGTGATGGAGGCTCATTACTTAGGGGACCGACAGAAATTTCTGTGGAGGGAACAGAGACTCCAGGATAACGAGTTGCCTCCCTGGTGCCTGGGTCCAGGATGCCTCCAAGCCATTGCAGAATATTGTCAAGGGGGAGGGCGAGCAGCCAGACGTTGCTGTGCACACTGGCACCAATGACATCGGTAAGAAAAGGAATCTCTTCTATGGCAGGGTGACCTGTACAAGAGGGACAGATTGCATCCGAATTGAAAGAGAACCCTCTCGACCCAAAACGTCACTCTTTCCTTCTATCCAGAGATGCAGCCTGTCCCGCTGTTATTCCAGCATTTTGCGTCTATTTTTGAAGGAAGGTTTACTTAGAAACAGAAACATAGAAAATAAGTGCAGGAGTAGGCCATTCGGCCCTTCGAGCCTGCACCGCCATTCAATATGATCATGGCTGATCATCCAGCTCAGCAACCTGTACCTGCCTTCTCTCCATACCCCCTGATCCCTTTAGCCACAAAGGCCACATCTAACTCCCTCTTAAATATAGCCAATGAACTGGCCTCAACTACCTTCTGTGGCAGAGAATTCCACAGACTCACCACTCTCTGTGTGAAGAAATGTTTTCTCATCTCGGTCCTAAAAGACTTCCCCCTTATCCTTAAGCTGTGACCCCTGGTTCTGGGCTTCCCTAACATCGGGAACAACCTTCCCGCATCTAGCCTCTCCAACCCCTTAAGAATTTTATATGTTTCAATAAGATCCCCCCTCAGTCTTCTAAATTCCAGCGAGTATAAGCCTAGTCTATCCAGTCTTTCTTCATATGAAAGTCCTGCCATCCCAGGGATCAATCTGGTGAACCTTCTCTGTACTCCCTCTAAGGCTAGAATGTCTTTCCTCAGATTAGGAGACCAAAACTGTACACAATACTCCAGGTGCAGTCTCACCAAGGCCCTGTACAACTGCAGCAGAACCTCCCTGCTCCTATACTCAAATCCTCTTGCTATGAATGCTAACATACCATTCGCTTTCTTCACTGCCTGCTGCACTTGCACGCTTGCTTTCAATGACTGGTGCACCATGACACCCAGGTCACGTTGCATCTCCCCTTTTCCTAATTGGCCACCATTCAGGTAATACTCTGCTTTCCTGTTCTTGCCGTCAAAGTGGATAACCTCACATTTATCCACATTATATTGCATCTGCCATGCATTTGCCCACTCTCCTAATCTATCCAAGTCACTCTGCAGCCTCCTAGCATCCTCCTCGCAGCTAACACTGCCATCCAGCTTCGTGTCATCTGCAAACTTAGAGATGTTGCATTCAATTCCCTCGTCCAAATCATTAATATATATTGTAAATAACTGGGGTCTCAGCACTGAGCCTTGCAGTACCCCAGTAGTCACTGCCTGCCATTCCGAAAAGGACCCGTTTATTCCTACTCTTTGCTTCCTGTCCGCCAACCAATTCTCTATCCACCTCAACACTGAACCCCCAATATCGTGTGCCTTAAGTTTGTACACCAATCTCCTATGTGGGACCTTGTCGAAGGACTTCTGAAAGTCCAGATATAACACATCGACTGGTTCGCCCTTATCCACTCTACTAGTTACATCCTCGAAAAATTCTATAAGATTCGTCAGGCATGATTTGCCTTTCATAAATCCATGCTGACTTTGTCCGATGATTTCACCACTTTCCAAATGTGATGCTATCACATCTTTAATAACTGATTCTAGCATTTCCCCACTACCGACGTTAGGCTAACTGGTCTATAATTCCCCGTTTTCTCTCTCCCTCCCTTTTTAAAAAGTGAGGTTACATTAGCTACCCTCCAATCCTCAGGAACTACTCCAGAATCTAAAAAGTTTTGAAAAATTATCACTAATGCATCCACTATTGCTGAGGCTACTTCCTTAGGCACTCTGGGATGCAGCCTATCTGGCCCTGGGGATTTATCGGCCTTTAATCCATTTAATTTACCTAACACCACTTCCCGACTAACCTGGATTACCCTCAGTTCCTCCATCTCATTAGAGCCCCGGTCCCCTGCTATTTCCGGCAGATTGTTTATGTCTTCCTTAATGAAGACAGAACCAAAGTAGTTGTTCAATTGGTCTGCCATCTCCTTGTTCCCTATGATCAATTCACCTGTTTCTGACTGCAAGGGACCTACATTTGTCTTAGCTAGTCTTTTTCTCTTCACATATCTATAAAAGCTTTTGCAGTCAGTTTTTATGTTCCCTGACAGTTTTCTCTCATAATCTATTTTCCCTTTCCTAATTAAGCCCTTTGTCCTCCTCTGCTGGACTCTGAATTTCTCCCAGTCCTCTGGTATGCTACTTTTTCTGGCTAATTTATATGCTTCATCTTTTGTTTTAATACTATCCTTGATTTCCCTTGTTAGCCACGGATGCACTACCTTTCCTGGTTTGTTCTTTCGCCAAACTGGGATGAACAATTGTTGTAGTTCATCCATGCAATCTTTAAATGCCTTCCATTGCATGTCCACAGTCAACCCTTTAAGTATAAATTGCCAGTCTATCTTGGACAATTCACGTCTCATACCCTCAAAGTTACCTTTCTTTAAGTTCAGAACACTTGTTTCTGAATTGACTTTGTCACTCTCCATCCTAATGAAGAACTCCACCATATCATGGTCACTTTTGCCCAAGGGGCCTCGCACAAGACTGCTAACTAACCCTTCCTCATTACTCAATACCCAGTCTAGAATGGCCTGCTCTCTCGTTGGTTCCTTGACATGTTGGTTTAGAAAACAATCTCGCAAACATTCCAAGAAATCCTTTTCCTCAGCACCCCTGCCAATTTGGTTCACCCAATCTATATGTAGATTGAAGTCACCCATTATAACTGCTGCACCTTTAGTGCACTCATTTCTAATTTCCTGTTTGATACTTGTGCTGTGCAGGATGGTTTACACTAGAGAGCAGGGAGGTGGGAACCACAGCAGTAGGTCAGAAATGGGGAGGAGTAATAGGAAGGTGGAGGTTAAGACCACTAAATCCCAAAGGATTCAGGCAGGGAGATGTGAAGGAATGTGATGGAGCCGATATGCTGAGGTGTGTTTACTTCAATGCAAGTATTGTTGGGAAAGCAGATGAATTTAGAGCCTGGATCAGTGCTTGGGATTATGCTGTTGTGACCATTGCAGAAAGGACTGGCAGCTCGATGTTCCAAGGTTTTGATGTGCTAGACGTGATTGAGAGGAAGGGAAGAGATGTGAAGGAGTAGCACTACTGATCAGGGAGACCCAGTGGCGCAGAGGTAGAGTTGCTGCCTTACAGCGCCGGAGAACCGGGTTCGATCCCGACCATGGGTGCTGTCTGTACGGAGTTTGTATGTTCTCCCTGTGACTGCGTGGGTTTTCTCGGAGATCTTCAGTTTCCTCCCACACTCACATTCAGGTTTGTCGGTTGATTGGCTTAGTATAAAGGTAAATTGTCCTTAGTGTGTAGGATAGTGTTAATGTGCGGGGAGCCCTTGTCGGCACAGACTCAGTGGGCTGAAGGGCCTGTTTCTACACTAAAACTACACTAAACACTCAGAAGACATACTGGAGGGTTTATCCACTGAGGCAATATGGATGCATTTTGAGTAGCAAATGAAGTGTGTATGTGGTGTGTATGTGTATATATACACATATACATATATACATACACACTTCATTTCCTACTCAAAATACCTGATCAGGTTGGCAAGGCATAACCTACCGCACACAAAACCAAGCTGACTGTCCCTAATTTTTCTCCAAATGTGAGTAAATATAAATTATAGGCCACTGATGGTGAAATTATTGCAGACGATAAAATTTACCCCCTTCTTCCAAAAATCTTGCATTCACTTTCTCAAACTTGGCCGTGAGATAAACATGCTTTTAAGCTTGTTTAAAAATATAATAAAAAATAAGCACATTTTGGTGCAAGCTTAAAAGCATGTTTACCTCACGGCCAAGTTTGAGAAAGTGAATGCAAGATTTTTGGAAGAAATGTATTTATTTGAGTGGGACTGGTATTATGGATAACAATCTCTTGTTTTGTAATGCTTCCTCTTAAATGCAACAATTGTATCTGACATCAGTGCTACCACAGGCACTGCATTTCATAACCTAATCACTTGCAATACTTATAACAATCTTTGTGTCACTTTTGTCTTTATTCTGTTCACCTATATTCCCCTTGTTTTTTACTTCCATCAAGGGGAACACTCTTTCTCCCTCTGATGTTCAGTCTACACCCTTTATAACTTAAAATACCCAAATCGGATTCCTCACAACCCCTTGTAGTATTCTCTACCACAAAAAGGTTGTCTTTTTGCAAGCTTTCCATAAACAGCAATGGTCCCTGTACTGACCCCTGGGGAACTTCAATGTACAATTCCCACCAGTCAAAATGGAAACCCTTCACTCCCACTTTCAGTTTCCCTCAGCCTTAAACAATTTTCTATCAATTCCACTTTAGGCCTTTTTAATACAAACTAAACTATTATTACAAATTCCTATCAGAAGTCCATAAATACTAATGTATCAACTTTATTGACCTTCTTTGGTACTTCATCAAAAAACATTATCAAGTTTGATAGACATAGTTTGCTTTTAACAAATCCTGCTATAATTTCTCCAATTAAAACTCACTTGTCCAAGTGACTACTAATTTTATCCTTCATTGTTACTTCTAGAATTTTCATCATTATTGAAATTGAACTGATTATTCTTGAGTTACATTTAATCTTTTTGAGTAGGGTTGTTACATTTGCAATTTTCCACTCTTTAGGCATCAACAGAAAATTATTTCGTGTTTGGAAGATTATGGTCGAGTCCGCTACCGTTTCAATAGACAATAGACAATAGGAGGAGGCCATTTGGCCCTTCGAGCCAGCATCGCCATTCAATGTTATCATGGCTGATCATTCTCAATCAGTACCCCGTTCCTGCCTTCTCCCCATACCCCCTGACTCCGCTATCCTTAAGAGCTCTATCCAGCTCTCTCTTGAATGCATTCAGAGAATTGGCCTCCACTGCCTTCTGAGGCAGAGAATTCCACAGATTCACAACTCTCTGACTGAAAATGTTTTTCCTCATCTCAGTTCTAAATGGCCTACCCCTTATTCTTAAACTGTGGCCCCTTGTTCTGGACTCCCCCAACATTGGGAAATGTTTCCTGCCTCTAACGTGTCCAACCCCTTAATAATCTTATACGTTTCGATAAGATCTCCTCTCATCCTTCTAAATTCCAGTATATACAAGCCTAGTCGCTCCAGTCTTTCAACATATGATAGTCCCGCCATTCCGGGAATTAACCTAGTAAACCTACGCTGCACGCCCTCAATAGCAAGAATATCCTTCCTCAAATTTGGAGACCAAAACTGCACACAGTACTCCAGGTGCGGTCTCACTAGGGCCCTGTACAACTGCAGAAGGACCTCTTTGCTGCTATACTCAACTCCTCTTGTTATGAAGGCCAACATTCCAATGGCTTTCTTCACTGCCTGCTGTACCTGCATGCTTCCTTTCAGTGACTGATGCACTAGGACACCCAGATCTCGTTGTATGTCCCCTGTTCCTAACTTGACCATTCAGATAATACTTTGCCTTCATATTCTTACCACCAAAGTGGATAACCTCACACTTATCCACATTAAACTGCATCTGCCATGCATCCGCCCACTCACACAACCTGTCCAAGTCAACCTGCAACCTCATAGCATCTTCCTCACAGTTCACACTACCACTCAGCTTTGTATCATCTGCAAATTTGCTAATGGTACTTTTAATCCCTTCATCCAAGTCATGAATGTATATTGTAAATAGCTGCAGTCCCAGCACCGAGCCTTGTGGTACCCCACTAGTTATTGCCTGCCATTCTGAAAGGGACCCATTTATCCCAACTCTTTGCTTTCTGTCTGTCAACCAATTTTCTATCCATGTCAGTACCCTACCTCCAATACCATGTGCTCTAATTTTGCCCACTAATCTCCTATGTGGAACCTTGTCAAAGGCTTTCTGAAAATCAAGGTACACCACATCCACCGGCTCTCCCCTGTCAATTTTCCTGGTTACATCCTCAAAGAATTCCAGAAGATTGGTCAAGCATGATTTCCCCTTCGTAAATCCATGCTGACTCAGAACAATCCTGTTAGTACTATCCAAATGCTCCACAATTTCGTCTTTTATGATTGACTCCAGCATCTTCCCCACCACGGATGTCAGACTAACTGGTCTATAATTTCCCGTTTTCTCTCTCCCTCCTTTCTTAAAAAGTGGGATAACATTAGCTACCCTCCAATCCACAGGAACTGATCCTGAATCTATAGAACATTGGAAAATGATCACCAATGCTTCCACAACTCCCTTACTTCCCACAGCAATCTAGGGTGCAAACCTTCTCATCCAGGTCACTTGTCCACTTGATGTACAGTTATCCTGTTCAGTACCTCCTCTATCTGGTGCCTGCACCAGTGGTTAACTAGTCAACCAAAATGTTGCAGCTACAAGTGTTCCCAATGTACTGTTGACAGCACCATCACAGCCCTCCCAGAAATGGCTAACACAATTGATCAGCAATGAAAAAGCAAGTGCTGAAAAGAGAGACCTGCCCACTTCAATGTCCATCCAATAGCTCATGCTATCAGAAGGTCTTATCTCTCTCCAAATGTTTCTGATCAGAAACATTTGAAAATGGGAAAATAAATAAATTAATCCAAAATGTTACACGTTATATCATAAAAAACTAACAATTCAAAATATGGCATGTACGACCAAGTACTATTGATTAATTGATGTACATTAAAAATAAAAAGCCTCAGGGATTGATACGTTAATGCATATGACAGCTGCACCAGGGTGAAAACACACCGAGAAAAACTACTATCCCTTTTGCCCATCTGTAAATAACGTCATGTTAAAAAATTCCCACCTTCACAAAGAGAAGGGTTGGTCATGTTGGTGCTGAACCCTGGGTCACAACTGCACACGAAGCTTCCGATTGTGTTGGTGCAGATTTGTTGACAGTTTGAGGTGTTCGTTCCACATTCATCAATGTCTGGGGGAAAAAAAATGAATGACGTGTCAAACACTTGCAAGTCTTTTGTCTTTGCCAAATAAAACTTGAACACTTGGCATCATGAGATGCAAAGGAGTATATGCAATCCTGCTGCTCTAATAGGTTATTCATAAGTTCCTAATCATAACAGCAGAATAAGGCCATTCAGCCCATTGAGTCTACTCCGCCATTCAATCATGGCTGATCTCGGCCTAATTCAATTTTTCTCCCCATAACCCTTGACAGCCATTCTAATCAAGAATTTGCCTATATCTGCCTTAAAAATATACACATGACCTCCACAGCTCTTCTCAGGGTTTAACTACCATTCTCATTCCCATTCCGACCTTTCGGGTCTTTGGCTTCCACCATTGACAGAGTGAAGCCACATACATACTGGAAGAACAGCACTTATATTCCGCATGGGTATCTTTCAAACACTACAGTATAAACATTGAATTCTCCCATTTTAAGTAACATCCCACATTCCCCTCCCTTTTTCCTTTAAGTCACATGTCCCTCACCCCGTCCCCCTCCCCTCCCCTCCCCCCAGCGTGCTGGTGAACACCCAGTTCTTCCACTATCCTGTCCACCTTTGCCACACTGCACCCATCACATTCCACCTGTATCCCTCCCTCCCAGATGCGGCTGCACTCGCTGAGTTACGCTGGCACTTTCTATTATGTGGAAAGGTCAGTTGGCAATTGGTGCAGAATGATGATCTGCAAGGTTTGTTCATGGGCAGATCTGCTCAATGTTTTACAGGTTTTGAGTTCTATTAGTTCAATTCAGCTCTATTTTTACATTTTTTAATTGCAAAGAAAATCCTTTGGGTGAAAACTCACAGAGAACATCTAACATGCCTTTTTTCCCGATGTGCAAAACTTTCCATTTGAAAATTCCTACCATCGCAAAGGGAAGAGTTGGACACGTTGGTCCTGAAGCCTGGGTCACAACCGCACACGAAGCTTCCGATTGTGTTGGTGCAGATTTGTTGACTGTTTGAGGTGTTGATTCCACATTCATCAATGTCTGGAGGAAAAAGAATGAATGACGTGTCAAGCACTTACAAGTCTTTTGGCTTTTCCAATGAACACTATACCACATCTAATCATGAGATGGAAAAGAAGAAGGACACAGGGTTTGTTCATGTGCTGATTTGTTTTATCTTCTAGATGGTTTAGTTTGGTTTAGTTTAGTTTAGAGATACAGCATGGAAACAGGCCATTCGGCCCACCTAGTCCACGTCAACTAACATCCCCGCAGACTAACATTATCCTACACATATTAGGGACAATTTACATTTATAGCAAGCCAATTAACCTACAAACCTGTACGTCTTTGGAGTGTGGGAGGAAACCTAAGATCTCGGAGAATACCCACGCAGGTCACGGGAAGAACATACAAACTCCGTACAGACAGCACCCATAGTTGGGATCGAACCCGGGTCTCCGGCGCTGCAAGTGCTGTAAGGCAGCAACTCTACCGCTGCGCCACCGTGCAGCCCGGTCTATGTTTATGGTCTATGTTGTTAGTCCACATTGGTCAATAACAGAATTCTGAAAAGCACCGATTCTCAATTTGGATTTCACATAATTATGTGAAGTAATTGTGGTTATTTAGCATCATACGTCAATAATAATTTTGCTCTGGTAAGAATTTGTTGACAGTTTGAGGTGTTGGTTCCACATTCATCGATGTCTGGAGGAAAACAAATGTCAAACACTTGCACGTTATTTGTCTTTGCTGAAGTAAACTTTGTCACTTAATATTCTGAACAGGAGTAGTTGGCAGTTTGCCACCCTTGCCTCCACATGTCATTGAGATCAGAGTGCCTTCACATTGACATATCCTTTGGTAAATGTGCATAATTATTGAAACATTCTCAAAAGGGAAGGGCAACCAGCCAGAAATTGTGCACATTGGCACAAATGACATAGATGGGAAAAAGAACAAGGTCCTGCAAAGTGAAAACAGAGCATTAGGCAGAGGATTACAAAGGGGGACTCTGAGGGCGGTAATCTCTGGTTTCCTTCCGATGTCGCAAGCTAGTGAGGTTAATAGGAAGATAGGACAGGTGAATGCATTGCTCAAGAATTGGTGCTGGGGACAGCGATTCCAATTATTAGGCAGTTGGGATCCCTTCTGGGGCAGACGTGACGTGACCTCTACAAGATTAATAGGTTGATTCTGAACTGGTAAGGGATCAATATCCTTGCTACCAGGAGCATTTAAATTAGGGAGGCAGGGAGTTAGTAGCCCGTGTTGTTGGTCAGAATTTGGCTGTCTGATGGGAAGTTAGAGGTCATAAGCAGTGTCTCAAAGGAAGGACATGCAGGGGGAGGTGAAGCAACATGGTGACACTGAAAGGCCGAAGTGTGTTTATTTCAATGCAAGGAGTATAGTGGGGTAAACAGATGGACTTGGAGCTTAGATTAAAGCTCGAGACTCCCCGAGAAGGAGCCAAAAGATTTGGAGGAGTTGCACTACTAATCTGGGAGACTGTCACGGCAGCACTCAGAGGACATACTGGAGGATTCATCCATTGAGATGATATGGGTGGCGTTGAGAAGTAAGAAAGGTGCCAGTACTCTAACGGGATAGTACTATAGAGCCCCGCAACAGCAACAGGAGATGGAGGTACTGTTATGTGGACAGATTACTCAACCAGCTTTCCAAAGCAACAGGGATTGTCTTAGTGATTGACTTTCCCAATATTGACTGTGACTTGATCACTTCCAAAGGCTTAGATGGGGCAGATTGTGTGAGATGTATCCAAGTTTCTTGAAAAAGTCTGTGGATCGTTCAACCAGAAAAGGGAACATACTGGACCTTGTGTTGGGAAATGAACGTGGCCAGGTGACTCGTATTGCAATG
>NW_027603359.1:0-16457 GCF_053455715.1 Rhinoraja longicauda
AAAATGACCAGGCCTGCCTTATTTTCCCAATCCTGTTAATCCTTGTGAAGGCTACGGGATTCCGCGCTACATCAGCCCTTTCCTAGCTCTGGGAAATCACCAGATCCTGCTTTCTCATTGGATTGCATAGGGAGGAAGCACACTCTGTTAAAAAAAACTAATTGTATTAATGTTGTTATACCAGCACCTTACCATTGAAAAGAATTCCGGCCAGTATTTATCGTTTTTCTCAAATTTCCGTTCTGCAATTTTTAAGTGAGTTTTGAAGTCATCTTGAAGTAACTTCAAAATTATCAAATTATTACCATTTATATACTTTTGCGGGTTTACTATAGATATATTCACGGAAGCGAACATTTTAATAAAATATTGCGGATGGTTGAAACTTCCCCCAAAAATATTCTGTAGATCCGCAACACCCGAGGAAGCGAATCAAGTCAACGTTTTGAATTGAAGCCCCTTCGTTAAAACTGGGGGTTAAAAAACTAGTTAGTACTTGTTTTTTTTCATGTTCTAACGATGGATCTTCTACCTGAAACGTTAAGTCTCCTTCTTTCACGGATACTGTCTGATCTGCTGAATCTTCCTGCCACAAAGATGTTGAGTCTGAATAGGTTGTGCGGATGGATAGTCCATATATCCTTTGAGTTAGTATAAAATATTTTTAATCTCGCTTCGATTAGGGGATTGTTTCCTTTCAAATGTCGCTGTTGCGAAATTAGATTCATTATTGCGCTAAGTTTTAGAAGTAACGTTTGTAGAAACCGAGAACCGCCTGGAACGCAGGCTTTCTGCAAAAGCAGTACAGTTCCTGGCACCGCATAATATGCATTGTGTAAAAATGTCGGTGTGGCATTCGCTTCTCCCTAGAGACTTGCCCAGAAGCAACAAGGCAATTTATTCTACTGATGAACGTCACTCTAATCGCATCACGATTTTTTAAAAAAGCAAATATAATCTTTTTTTAGGGAGATCATTGCACAGTTACTGAATATAAACTATAGAAATAGGGACACATTTGTTTTACGTAGGGAGTGAGTACAAATTAAACCACATACAGCGTTTAAATCTTACTGCAATACAAGCAGATCATGTGATATCCTTGCAAGATCCACCCAATTTCTGAAAAGTAGATTATTTGATGACTGCGCCCAATGAAAACCCTAGAAGGAACAATGCCCTTGAAATTAAAATTAAATGTTTTCGGGGAAAAAACAATATCTAAATAACCGATCTTTTTTTCGCTGGCGTTATTGATTTACTAAAATGACCCAATTTCGAGCCCTTTTTCCTGCGTCTCCCGCCATTATATGTGGCCGTTTGATTCTCGTGATATGTCCCGCCATTTTACAGCATTGCACCGCTGGTCGACTGCGAGATTGCAGTAATCGAGAGCTTGGAAGGCAGCCACAAGGTGTGCCAGTATAGCTCGTCACTGAGGGAAAGTACATAAATAGCTGTTCTCGAGATTTGCTCAAAGTCCAGTTGTTTGTTTAAACGGCCTTGGCTTCTCGCTGTACACACAAGCTGGTAAACAGATAGCATGTATTTGAATTGGGTTCAAATAGAATAAAACCTCCGATAGCAGCATTCGCCGAAGTCTTTGTGAAAAGATTGCATTTTACTGCCTGCCGTTTTCGCAGTTGCAGCTACAAAAGCATTGATTAGATTAATTAAAATTTGTACATTTTGCATGTTCTCCTTATTTGACAGTACAGTTAACCTTGCAACATAAATTAAATTGTATCGTGATTATACATCTTATAGTAATAATTCAACAATAAAACAAATTTATTCTGAAAAAACACGACTTCCATGTTTACCCAAACCAGTACCACCCCCTTCCCTAATACTGCCAGGATTTGTGATTTTTACCTAACATCACAAGTCTTGGGCAGGGAAGTAGAAGGAGGAGTGTTACAATTGATCTCAGTCATCTGAGGATGAGGAGCACAAATTAGGTTGTGGTTTTGTACTAATCACTCTATAATGTCACCAGGAAATGCATGCAATGGTCTTTATATTAGTTTAGGGATTTGGAGTTGTTAAAGGAGTCTATTTGGTGGATCAAATACTGGCATCCTAAAATAAACTTTGTATGTGCCCCACAGTCATCTGGCAAATCATTTCTGGGCCACCAGGCTATAAGAGATGCACATTTTGAGTACAACAATGTAAAAAGTTTGTGTGTCGAAAATAAGACCAAACTTATTACCTCTCATTTTGATAAAGCACCAGAATGTATCAAAGAATATCTGACAGTGTTTAATCGCAGATTGGTTACAGCATTGGAGCAGGTCATTTTGCTCCTTGTGTCTATACTGGCACAGTGGGAGAACATCCTACTCTCCATATTTCCCCTAGTCCTGCAGAGTCTCTCCTCCAAACACAAGAATTCAAAACCAAGATTGGCAGTTTGCAGAGGAGAAACAATTAGATGGAAAATCCAATCTTACAGTTAGCTTGTCTGTATGTTCCGTTGTATTACTATTTGTGTTTACTTTTATCATGTACATTAACGCCAAAGTTGTTACCTTCAGTTTAGCATTCTTTTTTACCAAAGTAAAACATTTTGACCATAAGCAATTTTCTAAAGTTCAGTAATGTGGAAACTGAAAATCTTATTTTGTAGATAACATGGTTGAAATGCTTGAACTTCTGTTTCGGGAAGATTCAACCCCATTGATGTTTCTCCATTTAGGTTAAATAAAGAGTACAGCAGGGTTCATTATTCATTTGGAATTTAATTAGTGCAGCTAATGAGCATGATGCTAAATCATTATCCTAATGCATCAGTGGATAATTCACCAGGGAATGGGAATATGAAAATTACTTGGGACTTCAAGATTGATGATGGAGCAAGACTGATTAGATGAGATACAAGGAACTGCAGATGCTGGTTAACAAAAAAAGAGTAAAACATGCTGGAGTAACTCAGCGGATCAGGGAGCATCTCTGGAGAACATGGATAGGTGATGATTTGTGTCGGGGCCCTTCTCCAGACAATAAGATGTTGGTGGATCTGGGGACTCTGATTTTGAAGATGAGAATAGGAACAGGAAAAGAAAGCAAACCCATTGATGAATTCAGTGGTGCACTTCAGTCAATGTTGGAAATAATAGCTGACCACTGTTGGTGTGATTTGTTTAAATTTCTGCAACTGGTTTAAAAGAATCCAGTTAATTTAAGTACCAGGTTTATTGAAACAGTGTAAATTAGGATTTTGTACCAGTTTTGATCGTAAAACATTCTCTCAATCCAACAATATTACGTATTCATCAGTGGACTAGAATCTGGTGATTAGATACAGAAGATATAAATGGTCATCAAAAGCATTGAGAATCAATTATTCCCTAATCTCCATTTCTGGTCCTGCCAAACCACATAAATAATGCTTTCTTCATGATGTTAGGTATACTTTATAAAATACGGTGTTGCTGCAACCTGAACATAGTTTACATCAAAAACACAAAAATTAAGTTAGTTTGTAGAATCATATAGCACGAGAACTCTGCTTACGACATTTATGGCAGTCATCAAACTCCATACTTATTTCATTTTCTGTTCTTGCATCCCCATCAACCCCATCCTCTCCCTAATTTTCCTATTTCCTACCTGGAGTCATATAGACATACAGTACCTGTGGAAGAAAACTGGAGGATTGGGTATGGGGTGGAAGGGAAAATGGTGCACATGAACCGTACACAAACTTCATACCAACAACACACATCCTCAGGATCAAGTAATGAGTCTCTGGAGCAGTAAGGCCACAGCACTAACTGCTGTGCCAATAGTGTGTTTAAATTTAATTATAATCTTTAAACAATAGTTGAAAATAATCGTCTGAATATTGGCATAATATGTAACGTATTGATTATAAAATGCTTTGGTTAGTTTGTATTTTGAATAATTATTTTTTCCCCTTTTTTTCAGATATGGCCGAGTGGAAAGTGTCAAAATTCTTCCCAAAAGGGGCTCAGAAGGAGGAGTGGCAGCCTTTGTGGATTTTGTGGACATCAAAAGTGCACAGAAAGCGCACAATTCTGTCAATAAAATGGGAGACCGGGACCTTCGAACGGATTACAATGAGCCTGGCACTATTCCAAGTGCTGCCCGGGGATTAGATGATACCGTTCCTATAGGAACACGTACTAGAGAGGTTTCAGGGTTCAGGGGAGGTGGTGGGGGGCCAACATATGGACCGCCACCATCACTACATGGACGGGAAGGACGTTATGAACGGAGACTTGATGGGTAAGTTCCAAGGTTTCTCTAGGCAGGATTTTGATAAATAGTGTGAGAAGCAGCAACTCGTGTTTAGGTTCCCCAGATGGATTTAAGGAGGAAATCTGTACACTCGTGTCGTTGTTGGATATGGAAGAGAATTGAAACCAGTAGCAGCTCTGGCCTCTTCGCAGTGGATCTATTCTGCAGCTGGCTGGATGACTACTCCTGGGATAAGTTTGGTTAGTGTGATGGAAGGTTTCTATCAGTTACTATGGAGTTAACCCTCGAAATAAGCTTCCCTTTTCTCCCTGGATTGCAAGCAGTTCCCTCTGGATGTATCCCTTCGATTGAGTGGCATGATATTACATCCTGGTACAACCAACCTGAGGAATACTATGGAATTATTAGACCTTCAGTTCAGGCAATATTGAAGTGCATTGAAGACTTTCTGCAGTATCATATTGGCTTTGGTTTAAATGTAATATATTGATGTGCGTTCTTTGGATATGAAATCTTTCGATGAACCACCTTGAAGAATATTACAGCTAATAATTTTCAACATGAATTCATGGAAAGGAAAACTGAAGAATTGAGGAAGTAACACATACAAGGGTCTACATATCTGTATGTTATTTTGATTCACCCCGATTGGATCTTATGGATTTTTCTGGTCTGATGGTTAAATTATAGAAGCTTTCAAACATTTGGAATTTTATTTTCCCGCATAATGGAATGGAGGGCATTATCACTTCAACGTGGGATTATATTCATCTTAAAGTAGTTGTATGGCAGATTGGATTACCTGGTTTGTGTTTCATATTCATCTTGATTCTACTTATTGTACCAGTGGACTATCAAACAAGGGACATCTGTTAGTGGATACTTTACATTTTAACTTTCAGATCAAAAATGAAAAGATTTTAAGACATGGCAACTGGCTGCTAGAAAATGGATATTATATGCCTACTACTAGAAGAAAGCACTATGCTCTGGGAGTAACGGGTATAGTTGCTTAATATCGACTCGAATTGGGATACATTTATCTACATCCATCTGAACGCACTCCGCATCTCAGAAAGGTCTTGGGGTTTGGGAGTTACTATTAAACTTTGGGAGCTATCTGTTTGATGCGAATGTACGTAACACTGGCAATGGAAATTTATCTTTCTTGGGCGTTCAGTTTTCTTGATACAATCCCCAAATCAATGCGGCACTAGCACTGTCCGAAGTTGGATTACCCCTTTAAGAGGGGACCAAATTGGGAATGTTTGTACACTTTTCTCTCCCTAGATTTAATTGGGATTTAGGTCGTGTTTACTGCAGTCTAAAAAGGTTGGTATGCCCTGCCATGCGTATCTTAGCCCCTCTTCTAACCCAGTCAACCCTTTCTTTCCACTAACTCCAGTAGTCATTAGCACTGCTAAAAGTTCAATCAGCACTTAGCCAATAGAATCTCACTGTCTTGCACCTCTGTGAGCTACTTTGCCTGTCTTTTGTCTTTCATGGATTAGGAATTTGTATTTTTTTCGTGTGTCAGCTGATGGCAATAATGCTTTGGAATCAGCTTGCTTCTTTTCATTGCTGAAAGGTCAGTGTAAAATGATTCCACAGTACATTATAAGCACAGTTCTATACCTCCTTGATTAAGTCAACTTGACTACGCATAGCTTAGTGGCTTTGCTTCTCGGTGTCTTTTGTTTTCTGAATCTGTAGAATGTCAGCAAAATAGTAATACTGTTTTAATATCTTGCATGGAAGAAATTTAGAATGGGATGGGATTTAAAAAAATAACCGGAATGAAAACAAAACAGTAAAGATTGAGTAGAGTTATGTAAATTCCAGAATTTAAAATAACTAGATTTCTGGATATTATTATGTCTTTTACTGCGGCAAATTACTCAGCGAATTAGTTAGCTTTTGGTAAATCAGCTTCTACAATAATCCTTTCCTGACTATACCTGAGAATTAGGAAATAAAAGCATAGTAATTAATCTAATATCAACTGCAATAGGAAATTAATAAGCAATGGTTTACTGTGAAATATAAGCACTGGAAGAAAACATTACTTTTTTTTAACAATAATAGCTACTGAACGCAATGCTTTTACCAATTTTATAAATGTTTCCATATAGTCGCTATTTAAAATTCAAGTGCTTATTTTGCCAGTTTAGTGTGGGGAATTCGGGGATCTTTCAGCTATGTGGATGATGCTTGACTGATTCTTTGTTTTCCTTCTTTTCCTCCAACCCCTAACCCAAACAAAACACAGGGCTTCTGACAACCGGGAGCGTACTTATGATCATAGTGCCTATGGACACCACGATCGGACAACGGCAGGGTTTGATCGTCCCAGACATTATGAACAGGATTACTATAGAGATCCTCGGGATCGAACTATACAACACGGAGTTTATTATGGGTCAAGAAGTCGAAGTCCTACTCGATTTGAAGCTCATGATCCACGTTATGAACAAAGAGGGAGGGAACAGTTTGCAATATCAAGTGTAGTACACCGAGATCTCTACAGGGAAGATATTACTCGGGAAGTAAGAGGGAGACGGCAGGAAAAGAATTATCAGCACAGCCGAAGTCGATCCCCACATTCCTCACGGTCAGGAAACCAATCCCCACAGCGACCTAGCCAAGGACGGTCACGGCGATCTCCCAGTGGCAGTGGGTCCCGGAGTAGGTCATCAAGCAGTGATTCAGTCAGCAGCAGCAGTAGTACCAGCAGTGACAGGTAGGTGGAGAGGAGCGTACCACAAATAGTTTCCATCGACAAATCCCATTTGACATCAGATGGGATCACTTGGCCTTTTTGCTTGTCATCAGAAAAGGTGAAGTGTACAAGTTGGCAAAACTCAGCTGGTTATCTTTCTTTATAGTACCGTTTAAATCCAGAGAGGTGTCAGCAAAATTATTTAAAAGAAAGGAATGTATATTTAGCACAAACCCACCAAAGCGATTTTTGTGCCATTCAAATGCAAAATTAACGTACTGTTGTTATTAGGATGTTAGTGAAATTGCAATGGAACAGATGTATCATTTATGCCATTTCCATGAAGGAGAAAAAATACCTTTACAATAGGGTACATCTGAAAATAGCATTTGTGTAGAGCCTGTGGGTAAATTGGTGATGGTAGTAGCAATCTATTGTGATAAGATAATTCTGTAAGCTTGAGTATGAACTTTTTCCCTCTGTAACAAAGTGGCAACAGTGTTTACACATTTGGATGTAAATCCTCACCACAATGACTTTCCGTTCAGGATGGTCATTGCATCAAAGTAGTTGCATATGTTTAGTCTATTCAGATGCTTTGTAATTAGGGAAAAAAATCGTTTTTCAGTCATTTCTAATATTACACATCACCGTATTCACAATATCAGAACCTTTTATCTTTCCGACTTTGCTATCCTGCCACTAACTTAATATTCAATGTCAAATTTCTGTGCGTGTATAAAAACTGAGAAGCCTTTTTTTCCCTACTTGGTGATACATAGCAGCCAATTGTTGATTTGCAAAAACAATTGCCTGTTTTGTGACCACTATTAGCAGAAAGATCAAGATGTTTTGCCTGTTTTTACTGAACATTTCAATGAGAAAGTATAACTTGTATTATTCCATGATAATCAAATGTGCATTTTTGTAATGTTTTATGACGTTATCTAACAATTGGAAAGATTGTGGCATTGTGCTTAATCCCTGTCAACTAGATGCAGCAGATCCTAAAAATGTACATAGTGAAAGATTTACATTTCCTACTGATCATTTAAGCTTAGATTATTTTTAGAATTATTTTTAATATTATTTTACTTGTTGCATTCTGCTGCCTGTAGTGGCAATATGGTGTGTGTGGGCTCACTCAGTTTGAAGCATTGCCATGGTAGAATCATTAGTTAGTAAGTCTACTTTAGAAGGCAAAGTCCCTTTCATTGGCTGGGTAAATGTAAAAATTGTCCCTAATGGGTGTAGGATAGTGTTAATGTGCGGGGATCGCTGGGCGGCACGGACTTGGAGGGCTGAAAAGGCCTGTTTCCGGCTGTATATATATGATATGATATGATATTCCTCAATTTAGGTAGTGCCTTTGATAATTTATTTTGTTGCATGGTAAATTAGAACTATGCACAATATTCCAAATGAGATCTATCCAACTTTCTACACAGGTATAATGTAACTATTTAATTACTTAACTTTTGTTCATTAGTTTGGTTTAGTTTATCATTGCCACGTACCAAGGTACAGTGAAAAGCTTTTTTGTTGCATACTATCCAGTCAGCGAAAAGACTATACATGCTTACGATCAAGCCGTCCACAGTGTACAGATACAGGATAAGGGAATAACATTTGGTGCAAGATAAAGTCTGATAAAAGATAGTCCGAGTTTCTCCAATGAGGTAGATCGTAGGTCAGGACCACTCTCTAGTTGGTGATAATATGGTTCAGTAGCCCGATAATGGTAGCTGAGCAGTGGCAGTGGTTTGCAAGAACAATGTGGTCTTCATTTTCCTCATGTCTAAATTATAGTGCCCTCCATAATGTTTGGGACAAAGACCCATCATTTATTTATTTGCCTCTGTACTCCACAATTTGAGATTTGTAATAGAAAAAATCACATGTGGTAATGTGCACATTGTCAGATTTTATTAAAGGGTATTTTTATACATTTTGGTTTCACCATGTAGAAATTACAGCAGTGTTTATACATAGACCCCCGTCCCGTCCCCCCCATTTCAGGGCACCATAATGTTTGGGACACATGGCTTCACAGGTGTCTGTAATTGCTCAGGTGTGTTTAAATGCCTCCTTAATGCAGGTATAAGAGAGCTTTCAGCACCTAGTCTTTCCTCCAGTCTTTCCATCACCTTCGGAAACTTTTATTGCTGTTTATCAATAAACTAAAGTTGTGTCGATGATAGTCAAAGAAGCTATTATGTAACTGAGAAACATGAATAAAACTGTAAGAGACATCAGCCAAACCGTAGGCTTATCAAAACCAACTGTTTGGAACATCATTAAGAAGAAAGAGAGCACTGGTAAGCTTACTAATCGCAAAGGGACTGGCAGGCCAAGGAAGACTTCCACAGCTGATGACAGAAGAATTCTCTCTATAATAAAGAAAAATCCCCAAACACCTGTCTGACAGATCGGAAACACTCTGCAGGAGTCGGGTGTGGATTTGTCAAAGACCACTGTCCGCAGAAGACTTCATGAACAGAAATACACAGGCTACACTGCAAGATGCAAACCAGTTGTTAGCCACAAAAATAGATGGCCACGTTACAGTTTGCCAAGAAGTACTTAAAAGAGCAACCACAATTCTGGGAAAAGGTCTTGTGGACAGATGAGATGAAGATTAACTTATATCAGAGTGATGGCAAGGGCAAAGTATGGAGGAGAGAAGGAACTGCCCAAGATCCAAAGCATACCACCTTATCTGTGAAACACAGTGGTGGGGGTGTTATGGCCTGGGCATGTAT
Organism: Rhinoraja longicauda; assembly: GCF_053455715.1. Taxonomy (NCBI): domain Eukaryota; kingdom Metazoa; phylum Chordata; class Chondrichthyes; order Rajiformes; family Arhynchobatidae; genus Rhinoraja; species Rhinoraja longicauda. Next base: position 9,709 of record NW_027603359.1, read on the forward strand.
GGCTGCTGAAGGTACTGGCTCACTTCTCGTCCTTGATGATTCAACTGCTGATGCTAGTAGCATAATGAATTCTGAAGTGTATAGACACATCCTGTCTGCTCAAGTTCAAACAAATGCCTCAAACTCATTGGCTGGCGGTTCATTGGCAGTAGCAGCAGCAAGCAGCAGCAGTAGCAAGCAGCACCAAGCTGTGTTGCTTGGGAAGTAGTGTGTGGGGATTGTGTGGGGATAGTGTGGGGATAGTAAGGAGTAAGACCTGTGTGATCTCCCGGACTAGTTTCGATCGCCTAGCTTGGGGTCGGAGAGGAATTTCCCGGATTTTTTCCCAAATTGGCCTGGGTTTTTTATCCGGTTTTTCGCCTCTCCCAGGAGATCACTCAGTTCTTTTGGGTGGGCGGTTGGAGCGGTTGGAGTAGCGGCCGGGCGGTAGGTTTAGTAACCGAGCGCGGGGCTTTGTTTGGAGAGTATGACTGCCAGGGCAGTTTTTTGTTCTGGGTGTCAGATGTGGGGAATCTGGGAGTCTGATAGTCTTCCAGACATCCACATCTGCGCCAGGTGTGACGAGATGGCGCTCCTAAGGGACCGTATTAGGAACCTGGAGCGGCAGATTGATGACCTCCGTCTGATCAGGGAGAGTGAGGAGGTTATAGATAGGAGTTACAGGGAGGTGGTCACTCCTAGACCACGGGAGGTAGACAAGTGGGTCACTGTTAGGGGGGGCAAGGAACAGAGGCAGGGACTAGGGAGTACCCCGGTGGCTGTACCCCTTGGAAATAAGTACTCCTGTTTAAGTACTGTTGGGGGGGACAGCCTACCTGGGGGCAACGACGGTGCCCGGGCCTCTGGCAAGGAGTCCGGCCCTGTTGCTCAGAAGGGTAGGGAAAGGAAGAGGAGAGCAGTAGTAATAGGGGACTCTATAGTGAGGGGGTCAGATAGGCGTTTCTGTGGACGCAGTCGGGAGACCCGGATGGTGGTTTGCCTCCCTGGTGCCGGTGTCCGGGATGTGTCTGAGCGTGTCCAGGATATCCTGAAAGGGGAGGGAGAGGAGCCAGAGGTCGTGGTACATATAGGTACCAACAATATAGGTAGGATAAGGGAAGAGGTCCTGAAAGGAGAATTCAGGGGGCTAGGAAGAGAGTTAAAAAAAAGGACTTCCAAAGTAATAATCTCAGGCTTACTGCCTGTGCCACGCGATAGTGAGAATAGGAATGGAGTGAGGTGGAGGATAAATACGTGGCTGAGGAACTGGTGCAGGGAGCAGGGTTTCAAGTTTCTGGATCATTGGGACCTCTTCTGGGGGAAGTATGACCTGTACAAAAAGGACGGGTTGCATCTGAACCCGAGGGGAACCAATATCCTGGCGGGGAGATTTGCTAAAATAACTGCGGAGACTTTAAACTAGTACGGTTGGGGGGAGGGACTCAAACACAGATAGCTAATAGGCAGTGTGTGAGGCAGGAGGCAGAAAAGGGAAACACTCAGACCCAATATGTAGGAGAGAAAGAAGGGAAAAGAAATAAACTGAGAATAAGAAATGATGGGTCCCTTAAATGTGTATATTTTAATGCTAGGAGCATTGTAAGAAAGGTGGACGAGCTTAGAGCCTGGATTGACATCTGGAAGTATGATGTTGTGGCGATCAGTGAAACATGGTTGCAGGAGGGTTGCGATTGGCAATTAAATATTCCAGGATTTCATTGTTTCAGATGTGATAGAATCGGAGGGGCAAGAGGTGGGGGTGTTGCATTGCTTGTCAGGGAGGATATCACAGCAGTGCTTTGGCAGGACAGACTAGAAGGCTCGATTAAGGAGGCTGTTTGGGTGGAACTCAGAAATGAGAAAGGTTTAGCAACACTTATAGGGGTGTATTATAGACCGCCAAATAGGGAACGAGAATTGGAAGAGCAAATATGTAAGGAGATAGCAGATATTAGTAGTAAGCACAGAGTGGTGATTGTGGGTGATTTCAATTTTCCGTATATAGACTGGGAATCACATTCTGTTAAAGGGCTGGATGGTTTGGAGTTTGTAAAATGTGTGCAGGATAGTTTTTTGCAGCAATACGTAGAGGTGCCTACCAGAGAAGGGGCAGTGTTGGACCTCCTGTTAGGAAATGAGATGGGTCAGGTGACGGAGGTATGTGTTGAGGAGCACTTTGGGTCTAGTGATCATAATGCCATTAGTTTCAATATCATTATGGAGAAAGTCAAATCTGGACCAAGGGTTGAGATTTTGGATTGGAGAAAGGCTAATTTTGAGGAGATGAGAAAGGATTTAAAAGGAGTGAAATGGAAATTGTTGTTTTATGAAAAGGATATAATAGAGAAATGGAGGATATTTAAAGGTGAAATTTTGAGAGTACAGAGTCTTTATGTCCCTGTTCGGTGGAAAGGAAAGAATAATAATTTGAAAGAGCCGTGGTTTTCCAGGGAAATTGGACACTTGGTTCGGAAAAAGAGGGAGATATACAATAAATATAAGCGGCAGGGAGTAAATGAGGTTCTTGAGGAATATAAAGAATGTAAAAGGAATCTTAAGAAGGAAATTAGAAAAGCGAAAAAAAGATATGAGGCTGCTTTGGCAAGTAATGTAAAAGTAAACCCCAAGGGGTTCTACAGATATGTCAATAGCAAAAGGATAGTGAGGGATAAAATTGGTCCATTAGAGAGTCAGAGTGGACAGCTATGTGCTGAGCCGGAAGAAATGGGGGAGATATTAAACAATTTCTTTTCTTCAGTATTTACCGAGGAGAAGGATATTGAATTATGTGAGGTAAGCGAAACAAGTTGAGTAGTGATGGAAATTAGGAGGATTAAAGAAGAGGAGGTATGGACACTTTTGAAGAATATAAAAGTGGATAAGTCTCCAGGTCCTGATAGGATATTCCCTAGGACATTGAGGGAAGTTAGTGCAGAAATAGCAGGGGCTATGACGGAAATATTTCAAACGTCATTAGAAACAGGGATGGTGCCGGAAGATTGGCGCATTGCGCATGTTGTGCCGTTGTTTAAAAAAGGTTCTAAAAGTAAACCTAGCAATTATAGACCTATTAGTTTGACGTCTGTGGTGGGAAAATTAATGGAAAAGATACTTAGGGACAATATATATAATTATTTGGATAATCAAGGCCTGATTAGAAACAATCAACATGGATTTGTGCCTGGAAGGTCATGTTTGACTAATCTTCTTGAATTTTTTGAAGAGGTTACCAGGGAAATTGTTAAGGGCAAGGCTGTGGATGTTGTCTATATGGACTTCAGTAAGGCATTTGACAAGGTTCCACATGGAAGGTTGATTAAGAAGGTTAAATCGTTGGGTATTAATAGTGAGGTTGCAAGATGGATTCAACAATGGCTGAATGGGAGATACCAGAGGGTAACGGTTGACAATTGTATGTCAGGTTGGAGGCCAGTGTCTAGTGGAGTGCCCCAAGGATCTGTGTTGGGTCCACTGTTGTTTGTCATTTACATTAATGATCTGGATGATGGTGTGGCAAATTGGATTAGTAAATATGCAGATGATACTAAGATAGGTGGAGTAGTTGATAGTGAGGTAGATTTTCAAAGTCTACAGAGAGACTTGGGCCTTTTGGAAGGGTGGGCTGAAAGATGGCAGATGGAGTTTAATGCTGATAAGTGTGAGGTGCTGCATTTTGGTAGGACAAATCAAAATAGGACGTACAGGGTAAATGGTAGGGAATTGAGGAATGCAGTGGAACAGAGGGATCTGGGAATAACTGTGCATTGTTCCCTGAAGGTGGAATCTCATGTGGATAGGGTGGTGAAGAAGGCGTTTGGTATGCTTGCCTTTATAAATCAGAGCATCGAGTATAGAAGTTGGGATGTAATGTTGAAATTGTACAGGGCATTGGTGAGGCCGAATCTGGAGTATGGTGTGCAGTTCTGGTCGCCAAATTATAGGAAGGATGTCGACAAAATGGAGAGGGTACAGAGGAGATTTACTAGAATGTTGCCTGGGTTTCAGCACTTAGGCTACAGAGAGAGGTTGAACAGGTTGGGTCTTTATTCTTTGGAGCGTAGAAGGTTGAGGGGGGACTTGATAGAGGTTTTTAAAATTTTGAGAGGGACGGACAGAGTTGACGTGGGTAGGCTTTTCCCTTTGAGAGTGGGGAAGATTCCAACAAGGGGACATAGCTTCAGAATTGAGGGACAAAGGTTTAGGGGTAACATGAGGGGGAATTTCTTTACTCAGAGGGTTGTGGCTGTATGGAATGGACTTCCGGTGGAAGTGGTGGAGGCTGGCTCGATTTTATTATTTAAGAGTAAATTGGATAGGTATATGGATAGGAGGGGATTGGAGGGTTATGGTCTGAGTGCAGGTAGATGAGACTAGGTCAGGGAGAATGGTCGGCGTGGACTGGTAGGGCCGGACAGGCCTGTTTCCATGCTGTAGTTGTTATATGTTATATGTTATAAGACAAACATACTGCTAAAGCAACAAAGGAGTATTTCAAAGCTAAAAAATGGTCAATTCTTGAGTGGCCAAGTCAATCACCTGATCTGAACCCAATTGAGCATGCCTTTTATATGCTGAAGAGAAAACTGAAGGGGACTAGCCCCCAAAACAAGCATAAGCTAAAGATGGCTGCAATACAGGCCTGGCAGAGCATCACCAGAGAAGACACTCAGCAACTGATGATGTCCATGAATCGCAGACTTCAAGCAGTCATTGCATGCAAAGGATATGCAACAAAATACTAAATATGACTACTTTCATTTACATGACATTGCTGTGTCCCAAATATTATGGTGCCCAGAAATCGGGTAGACTATGCTGCAATTTCTACATGGTGAAGCCAAAATGTATAAAAATGGCCTTTATTAAAATCTGACAATGTGCACTTTAACCACATGTGATTTTTTTCTATTACAAATCTCAAATTGTGGAGTACAGAGGCAAATAAATAAATGATGGGTCTTTGTCCCAAACATCATTGAGGGCACTGTACCTATTATTCTAAAATTCGGTTGCTCTTTACACTTTAGTTCTTCAGTTTGTGTGCTAGTAACACTGTTGGTATTGATTATTATTGCTATTATTAAGTTGTATTTCTGTTTGCCAAGTCTAAATTATTTTTGGAAATGGTAAACAGTAGTGGCTCTAATGCCAATTGTCGTGGCACACTCCCACTTTCTACCATTCTAAACCAAAATCTTTTACTCCATGGATTTCTGTTTTGTTGCCAGTTTAATATGAATTCTGCTACTTGACCTTGGGTACAGTTACCTGAGTTGTAAACCTCATTTACAACTGGATTTTAGGGTATCTAAATATATTACACCTACTTAGTACCTTAATCTACTGTCTATTACTTCTACGTAGAATAATCAAGCATGACTTGCCTTTTTGAAATCAGTGCTAATTTGTGTGCTCGATTTTTTTCGCCACGTCAGTGAGCAAAAATTCCATTGAACCAGGACTTGAGGTCAGCAAAGATTTGAAAGTGGTTCCCATCAATGAGAATAAAGCACCTCAAAAATATCTAGTGATTTATGTGGTGAGAACTTCCTTTTTAATGCTGGCTGCTTTCAGTTAAAATTTCCAAGTAAATTCATTATGTCCAGCAACTTTGTCATTTGGCTGAACAGCCGATCAAATTTAAAAAAATTGGAGTCAGCCAACCAGGAAGCCTTTCAGTTAATTTCAGTGTAGTGTTAAACAAAAACACATATGATACCATTAAGGATGTGGCTAAAATATCCTAAACTTTAGAAACATTTTAAATTCCCATTCATTTTAAGACATTTGTCATATAAGGAAATTACAATAATCATTTTGCTGTAATTATAATTACTGTTTAGTCATGACGCACTTTGATCTCATGTAACTGAGTGTGAGATGTTGTTGCGGGGATAGTTTGCTAAAAGGCTAAAATTACATCAGTTCAAGCAATTACTCTTGCTTGCGATGGAGCAGGCTGCAAACAGCAAAGAAGAAAATACACTCACTGGTAGCAAGTTTGGGAGTCTCACAGTAAACTGTACATGTGTGAAAATTCTAAAGTTCACATTAGTTGCATGGATTTGTGAATGTCTACACGGTTGCTGTGATGTGAGAATAACCACTAAATCTCTTATCTTCATTAAGCTTACTACTTTTGAATTCCTGATTCAATTTTCTCACTGGAGTATAGCAGAACGTTATCTGTTTACAATCCTCTGACACAATTTCCTTTCCTGTTGGATCTTTATAAATATAAAATTGTGCAGCTGCCATATTACATCCACAATTGCGGGATATAGCCTTTTCAGAAGTGTGCACCCATTTATATGTAGGAAAGGACAGCAACTGTGAGTAAAATACCTGGGGCAAATGATCCCTTCTGAGAAATTGTCCCAATAGTCTTTGATTTTGAGGTATATCATATGTTTTGTGAAAAAATTGATGTGACTAAGGCTTATGGTTTTTACTGTCACTGTCTTTCCCAATGCTTTTAAGAAATACATTCTTATGATATACTGAATGTGTTTTGATGCTCTATGTAGGTCAGTAAGTGCATTGATGTGTTGTATGCAAATGCACTTTGGTCTGAATACATGGGAATTTTGTAGTTGTGCATGTTGTCGGTATGTTGTTTCTTTATGGAGATACAAGATAGATGAAAGTTAATGGCCTTGATTCTCTTGAAATATGAACCTAAATATGTTTTTGTTGTGTAAGTATCACTCTTTTGCATGTTTCTAACAAATATACAGATCTCTGAGAAAAAGCAGTGATGCATAACATGG